>NC_139220.1:85070965-85078465 GCF_055691185.1 Crinia signifera | reverse complement strand
CAATTAAGACATATCGCTTAAGGCTTTGGCTAGTGCACAAGCTTTTGATACAATTTAAACATGCCACGTGTTTTTGTTGTTAAATCATTGCAGAACAGAGCAGCTCGTTAATGGCTGTTATCAAAACCCGTAGAATCTAATATATGTAGTGTGCACCTAATCCATATCCATGCAAGGTTTGCTCAACTACAATCATCCACTATTGGTGCCTATTGGATCAGACACCAAACTAGACAGATCTGGTAATTATTTTGGTCATGGCACACATATGGATTGCAAGGTGTCCCAATGCCAATCTGGTCATTGATCTTACAGGACCAATAGTCTAAGCAGAGCACTGACTGGACATTGTACAGTATATTCAGCTGAACAAGATGAAGGTGGTGTGAGTAGCATAGGATAGAGCAACTGGAATGAATGCAAGTCTGTGCCAGGTACAGGACTACATTGCCCAATACCACCCCGTACAGTACACACTGCTGTAGACATGTACACTTGTTGTTTTTGAAAATCCCTATGATCACTGAAAAGAAAATGACAGTAGCATGATGGAACATTAGTTATCGCTGCCACACATGATATGAGGTTGTTTCCAATCAGAGAAGTAACCAGTACATTCTATCCTGGTTAGTCATGACTCTAGTGTTCTGGTTTACTCCCACAAACATATTGGCAGCTGAGTAGATCCCTGTATATTCCATTGGGGGCACGGACTGATCTGAAAGCAGAAATAATCTCTGTACAGAGCCTTATAATATGGTGGCGCTGTGTAAATAAAAACAATAACAGATTATGCACCCAAGCCCAGCACAATTTAATTGCTAGCAATACCATTTGCACTGCAGTTTTTTTTATGTCTTTGCCTACTTTCAATTAACATGCTATTATTACACTTGTGAAACATAATCAAGGACATCTATGGATTTGCATGTGTAAGGTTAATACATTACCCCATAATGACCTGCTTTATTTAAGACTTCTGCAGTAGGATAGATTTTTCCTTTAATTTCCATGTAATCAGAAGACAGAATGTAATATAAAGAGCAGGCCTTTATGGATCCTCTCTGCTCAATGTGGATGGCAAGTTGGCTCCAGAGTGTCATTTCTGGCTTCCAGATCATGACATGTTAAATCCTGACTTGTATATAGAAGTAATATGTCAGTACTGTGGTGTGTGGCTGGTACATTGAAGGAGACACTGAGCTGTGTGTAGGCTGAGGGGATGGTGCGTGAACGTCACTTTTGTGACTCACTGTATAGCCAAATTGCTGCATGCCAGTAACTCAGGCTCTTCACATTTACAGTAAGACTCCAAGGTTCAAAACCAGTTTATACAGTACTAGGAAAGACTTGTTTTGCCGGCTGTATATTTGGAGCATAAAGCAGTTCACTTAATACCCCACACCGCACAGCACCTCACACTGCACAGCACCTCAAAAGGGATTGGTGGCATTTATCACTACAATTAATGGACAAAGTCCTAATTAATACTGAAATAAAAGCTACTACTTATTTACATCATGTTATTGAATTACAGTGAAATAAGACTGTAGGTCAATACTGTACAGAAAACACCTTTTGGTACTTCTTTACTTTCACAGCGCCAGCATGGCGCCGCGCGTACTTCCGGGTTACGCTCGCCACTAACTAAGTAAAATAAACTAAGTTAACGCCATGCCAACATGGATAGTTCATACCTCCACTATCCATGTTGGCATGGAGTTGATTTTAATTAGCGTGGCGAGCGTAGCGAGCCACCGAGCCCGCAGCGCAGGCGAGCGAAGCGAGCCCCGCAAGGGGACTCTGACGCGCGCCGCCATGCTGGCGCCGTGAAAGTACAGAAGTACCCACCTTTTTCCCCAAATGTCAAAACTGCGTCCATTATACAAGTTTTTATATATGAAATTCTCCACATTGTTAAATAGAGAAAACTAGAAAAAATATATATATTTTAAAGGTTTGTACTTGTTCGTTTGATTTGTGCAACAGTTATAATTTTGTCTTACGATATAATAATACTCTGACATGCAAGCATACAGTTGTACAGTTTCCAGCACTGAGCTATAGTTATGCAATACAAGCAATGGAAAAAGCAGCCATAAAAGGGATACAGTTGGAGAAAGGAATGTCTGATTCCAAGACCCAGCTCTGAGTACGTGTCAACAAACTTAAACATCTTCAGCTGCATGGTCACTGCGGAGAGTAACATCACCGCGGAGAGTAACATCACTGTGTTGGCAGATTACGTTCTTTCAAAGGGGAAAACCCACTGGTCTATGCTGGCTGGATTCAGGGGACTGAGAACACGTTCTAGAGTAGGCATAAGAAACATGTAGCACTCCAGGTTCTGTAAAGACACACTGTATTAGCATGCCCTAACAGCAAAACTAGGGCAGGGCATGCTGGGATGTTTAGTTCTACAACAGCTATTGTGCTACAGGTTTATTATCCCTGGTCAAGAAAAAAAAAAACTTCTCAATAACTCATCCTTCAATTACTATCTTATTGTAAATTTGTTTTTGTTATGTTTGAATCACAAAATATTTACTCGTTCAAAACAAAATCATATTGTAAAAATACTAATAAAACCAAACAATGAAAGAATTGAAAAAGTAATCGATTAAAAAACTAATAAGAATAAGATTTAAATCATCAAATGTAAGAGTACAATCTTGCATAATGCTATCCTCTTCTGAATAATTGGCATATCATTGCAGGCTGTCTATTATTAACACTGTATTGTAGTGTTTCACTAGTGTATATGAATGCATGTGTTTTCTTTTATATCCAGGAGATTGCAGGGTTCAAACGTAAATTTTCTGAATGATTTCCAGTGAAAATACTGTATGCATCTATATCTAGAGACAGTGGCGTAACTACAGAGGGTGCAGCTGCTATGGGGCCCGGCGGCTTGGGGGACCCAGCAGACATTCCCCTGCACCCTCTTAACAGTTGTTTGCTCCCCATTTTTTTTTAAATACTATTGCGCTGGCAGTGGCTGTCTCCTGTCTCCCCTCAGTTCCTGCAGCTCTGTTGAGCCTTGAGCGGGAGCAAGAGACCCGGTGACAGAGGGATGAAGCGGCAGCCCTCTGATGCCAGTCAGTGCGCGCGGTGATTGCGCGAATAGGCAGAAAATCACAGCGGAATGGGTGGAACCTGAGGAGGCCCATAATTGTCGCTCGTCGTTGGGGATCGCGGGGAGGATACCCCTGCACCAGGGATTGCGGGGAGGATACTCCTGCACCAGTGATCGCGGGGAGGAACTCCGTCTCTTCAGAATGGGAGGAGCAGACTCTGCGCCGGTGATTTCGGGGAGGAGGCCCGGGCCGGGATTCACAAGGAGAAAGCCCGGTGCATGGATTGGAGGAGGGCCGTGACGGGGATCGGAAGGGGGAAGCCGGAGGTACACACACCCCACTCCTCTCTACACCCCCTTTCCTTCTTTACAACCCTCCTCTCCATCTGTACACCCCTGTTCCTACTCTACCACTCCTCTGCAACTCCCCCCTCTGCAACTCCCCCCTCTGCTCCCCTAACCCCTGTTTCCTCTTCTACACCCCCTCTCTCATCCTCTTTTGGGTTGCTTTAATTCAGCGCATTACGAATAGCATCATGAGAGAGTTTTTCGGGGCTATTCAAATCAGCGGCCAGCTAAGTTCTGACTAGTACATTTTGCTTGCACCCCAGGAGTAGTGCGAGCAGAAATCTGCTAAAACTACCTTGGCAATGCTGTTTTGTGTCCTAGTGCAGCACAAGCAGCATTGCGGTGGGCCAGTTTACTTGGAGAATGCAGGTACTTGCGATTAACATAACTGCATGCTATTCACAGCATGCTGAATAAAATCAGTGCTAAGGAGCTTTGTAGTGACAATGGGGGGGGGGCGCTTTCAAGATTGTGCTATGGGGCCCGCACAGTACTAGTTACGCCCCTGTCTAGGGATGTAGTGAATTCACACTCCTAAAGATATGGCTGGTGAACTTTATATAACAGCAATTAGATAAGCGTATTTATTGATTCTACGTTTCAGGGGTCTCCTCTCATTCATCATGATGGGGCTGTAACTTTTTGCAGCCCAGGGATCAGTTAGACCCCTCCCTGCCTCAGTGAAATCTTGCCCATGTGCGTGGCTGGAAGTGGCTTTGCAGCTGTACTAATAGAGAGAGATGGCTGCACTCCCAGAAAATGCTATGGTGCCACCCACAATCGGCGCCCGGCTGTAAATCAGCCAGTGTACAGCCTGCTTGACAGGCAGTCACTAGCTGTGGCTGAACAGAGACCTGCGTGGGGATCTGAAGCAGCCCTCCTGTGATAATGCCCCATTTATCATCCAGTTATGTGGGTAAAAATGTAGATGCAATAGAAATGCATAGGACTCTACAGCACCCATACTTCTGTACTCAATTCTGTTGCAGGCACAGTGCAAAATATACAGTATGCTGTGCGAACTATGTGAGCATTTGCCTCACCTGCAAACTAAATGGATGATATTTTCCCTCATACAGTGATCAATTTTCAGAGGAATAATTTTCTTGTACATGCCTCAAGAACCTCTCAGAAATACAATTGATTATGTCACGTGTCTATTTGAAAACTGGCAACCGATAATCAATGTCAAAATCAGGATTTCACAAAGATCATAGATCAATGTTTTTTTGGGGTGAAAGGTTTGTAACATTTCAAACACAATGTTACTGTAATGTTCCAGATGCACCTTCCTCCAATATTATAGGACCCCACAGATATAGCCCACGTGGGTCAGATCATCCCAAAAACATATGCATTTTGTTTAGAAGATTGAAACAGTCCTTTTAATATGGACTTCATGACATGATTACAAAAACTTCTTGCAGATGGCAAATTATTAAATGCAGGATTTTTTTCTATGAGCATAAAAAAATAATTTATTAACAGTTTCTTATATGGTACAGATAATTCCGTTTTACAATAGAAAACAGTGAATCATCATGATTACTGGGATATACTGTATATGGGCCATAATTACTGAGATGACCTTCAGAAATGGAGCTTATAGCTGTTGAGTAGCAGATTACTATTATTGTAAAAGTCTGTGTCAACCAGTGGTGCAGAGAGTGGAGAAGATGGTATAACCTGAGCCCTGAAGTACAGTGGTGGAGTAGCCATACCACCACCTGCAATGCCTGCCCGTATTACCTGAGTGCCGCAGTGCAGTGGTGGAGTAAACATTCATTATACCAGTTGGGAAATGTAGTGTCATAAAAATTCCCAAGCCTCTGTACATATAAACAATTAGGGTTCTCAGATCTAATTCATGTACACACAAACTCATGGCCCTCCAGCTGTTTTGGAACTACATGTCCCAGCATGCACTGATACAGATTTGATAGAATAAATTGCTAAAACTGTGGCAGGGCATGCTGGGACGTGTATTTCCACAACAGCTGGAGGGCCAGGATTTTTACACCACTGCTGTACACATTGCTTCCCATATCTTATGCTTCCCACACACGGTGAGATGTATGCTAGGTGTGATATGAGCATAAACAATGTGTCTAATGCGATTTAAACCAAATGCAATTTGAACTGCACTACAATAGTCAATGACAGGGCGCATGCCATCTAGTTAAAATACCTGCATACACATACTATTTTGCCTTGTGATGTTGACTAGGCAGGAATGCGCATTGCTTCAGAAAAGGCAAATAAACATGGTGCAAGTTGACCTAAACAGAACAAATTGCACGTGATAATTGCACTGTGTGTTGGCACTTAGTGGTTTGGTTATAAGCAAACTGCCACCTTAGTAGAAGCTGTGACTATAGCGGTACACTTCTCATTTGCCAGCAGGGAATGATGGCCAACCCGGAAATCTCAGCATTTCTTCCACAGAATACTGATCTCACCACTTACTTTTATCTTCTCATTGGCAGCTTCAATACACTGATTAGCGCATAATATTGGTATTGTATTGTGCAGCATGAGAAATTTCTCCAATCACTTGCTGTCGTTACATATATTCACCCTTTAATTGACAGTTGTTGTTTTTCTGAAGCAAAAAAACAGCGTGCACATAATTTCCCTATAGACTGTAAGCTTGCAGCAGGGCCCTCCTACCTACTTGTCTGTCTGTTGTTACCCAGTTTATTCTATCACTGTGTACAATTGTAGAGTGCAACGGAATCTGCTGCGCTATATAAGAAACTGTAAATAATAAATAAAATCAACAAACTACGGGGTCGATTCAATTAGTGCCGAAGGGTGCAAGTTGCCGTTCCGGTGCCGTTTAAACGCTAAAAACGGCACCCGAATTAAGCCAATCTTACTCCCTTCGCTGGGCCTGCAGGAAATTATTCAAATATTGGTTTATTATGTATATATGCCCCATTGAGTTATGACATTATTGTAATCAATGGTTATGTGACAATTTGCCAATCAGCCTACAGCACAGATTCACAAGAGGTCAGAAATGTGCTCCTGAAATGTCTAGGATATAATTTGTAACTTTGTTCCAAACAAGTTACAGAATATGTGAAATTGCTGCTTAAGGACAACCAAAAATAACACAACAAAATGGTCAATATTTCTATTGATGCATCATTACTGTTCTTTTTTAATGTAAACCCTTTTCTTACAGCACTTCTAAAAGGTACATTCTTAGCTTAGCTGCCTCATTCAAGTAAATATTTATTTCAAAATATATTTTAAGGGAGTTCAAATGGTGTACTACTCACTCGTTTATGACAAGATCTGGAGCGAAAAACAGCACACTCCCATTGGATTGTTTGTAAGACCTCCATCCAAGGGCAAACACCATCAGAAACATCCATGAGTACTGGAGAAGGGTCATTTGGTCATCCAGGTGCAGATTTCTGAAACCTGAGAGAACAATACAAGAGTGAGAACTGTGTACTTCCAAGGACACCAGCCCACCTACATAACAATCACAACAAACAAATGGTGTGGGTATAGAAATACACATAAGCCGTCATGGTCTTTAGCTTCCTGGAATTGAGTGTGTTTGTAATGTTTGTCATGAAAAATAATACTCATCGGCTAACGAATCTCAATCTTTATTTTATTTCTCAACATTAGAAAACAGAGAATTTCCATTTCTCACGGTGTGCCACATACAGAAATACTTCGCAGCCCTGTGAAGTATCTCTGTATGTGGCACAATATGAAAAATGGAAATGCATAACTGAAAATTAACTACAGTATGCTACTGAATAAATGTTATTTGTTTTTATCTATTTGATATCCTTTTTGTTTTACTAGCCACCTGATAAGTGGGCATTGGTGATAAAACTGTAGCGCACCTCTATCTTGTTGCAGGGCAGTACGGAGGGTGTAATGGTTAGATTTACTGCCTCACAGCACTGAGCTCCTGGGATCGATTCCCACCATGGCCCTAACTTGTATATTCCCCACGTACTCCACATTCCAAAATACACTGATAGGTTAAATTGGCTCCTAACCTAATAAACCCTAGAATGTGTGCGTGTACATGTGGTAGGGAATAT
>NC_139220.1:84943465-85065965 GCF_055691185.1 Crinia signifera | reverse complement strand
TAATCATTACTTTTCCAGCAGCTCAGAGATGTAAATGCCTCTGCCAGATTGAGAGGCAAAGGCGGTCTCAGGGAGGGACGGGGCGGAGGCGGCGACATTCAGGAAAGTGTTGGCGAGGCCAAGGACTGTGGGGCAGATTTATTAAGCTGGGTGAAGTGATAATGTGGCTGGTACTTTATCACCGGCCAATCAGCTCCTAACTGTGAAGTTACAGGCTTGGTTTAAAAAATGACAGGTAGGAGTGGATTGGCCGGTGATAAAGACTATACACTTCATCAGTTCACTGAGCTTAATAAATCTGCCCCACAGTCGCTAGCAGTGTCCTTAGTTTTGTAATGTCCCTTGCTACTGCAATTCTGAGTAAGGTAAGATTACAGTTGGAGATGAACATTGTGATCGATGGTCGCAACGTTAATCTCTCTCTCTCAATACAACCAACTGGTTCAATGATATGCAACATAATGAGAGGTGGTTTTGGTGTGTGCGTGTGTATAAGGAAGATTATGTGGTTAAGACTGTAGGGATAGAGTTAGGGCGTGATGAGTTGCAGAGCACAACATGGTGTGAGAGATGAATTCATAAATCACCCTATAACATGCAGAGAGAGGGGTAACAGAGCTAGCATATCATTTCCCCAGTGCTGGGCACAAGCAGAGAACATGTGGAGGCTAGTGTCCCTTTACTGCCACTTTAACATCATATAATAATACTTACTAAGCCTGCTCAAAGCAAAAGCTTCAAAAGCTAGTCTGCTACCTTGCCTCTGTGTTTCTGTATGTGTGAAAGAGAAAGATGTAGTTCCACTCGGTGCCAGCAGTTGGCAATGTTTTGGTTACACATGGACACTATATATAGAGTATAAGCCCATGACCACTTCCTGACTACAACAGGTATGTATTTATCTGAATTTACTGTGTAAGTTGTGTTTTAGTTCGCGTCTAATACACAGCTTAGCAAGTACCATATACCACCTCTTTTTAGGATTTTTTTTTTTAAATCAAACAAATGTATTTATTTACCCTGTAACTCATGACCCAAAAGCAAAACAAAAATTACTTTTTATTGAGGTTTAATTATTTTGTAGGAGTATCTGCATTCCAAACAATTGTATTTTAAGGTAACCAGCTGTAAACTAACGTAACTTCTGCATGGCCTGGGGAAGATAAACAGTTGCTACAAGGAAATGATCAGATTTTAGACACGTCTAGGTGCAATATTTTTGAATAAAGCCTTTCTTTAATCTGTTCTCCGAAACCGTGCAGTCATGGCGCACCAGGAAACATTCTGCAGGGCATGGCTGCTACTGATCAGTAGTCTTTACTCAAACCCCTGGGGTCTGCAATCCTGAGAAGCATTCTGCAGATCAATACTTCTAATTTACCAGAGGTCAATACTTAATTAATTTGTTTTGGTAGGAAATATGAGTAAGGCTCTCTTTCCCTATGAAGGTATTTATTGCCTTGCCATTTTATGTGACAAGGTTAGACAAATAAAAAGGAGTAAGATTGCTTGTTTTACTGTTCAGTGTACAGTATATGCTATTTCTCGGTGTGATAAAGCCTCACTGAAATAATAGAGGGGGCTATGAAGGATTTTTAGCTACTCTCCTGTGATAAGAACTATTCTCAGAAATGTGGTCTGCATTCTAGTCATTTTAAGCAGTGCTTTACTCACTGGACATTTCAAGAACAACCTGAATCGATGCCATAACAGAGTTCCATCTATATAGGTAGACCGTTTTACCTCAACTGGACTCTTCAGTGCGGGACAAGTGTTTTCTGCTGAAAGAACTGCCACCTCAGTAGTATGTGCTCTGCCTTTACAGTCCAGGAAGGATATCTATGCTGGAGTCTAGATGGTCAAATCAGACTCAAGCATAGAGCAGGGGGTTGCCGGGTGCAGGTGTCGGTGCCTGGGCTATATGTTGTGTGTACAGCGGTTGGGGGTGTGGGGCACTGTGCATCGCTTACACATACTGACACTGTACTATGTCATCCAGTCACAACAGAAATAACAAATCTAACATGCACAGAAGGTGCTGACCAAGGTTCTGCTTTAAAATAATCAGGATATGAGTCAGGATATTTTACAGGTGTGCTCAGTTAGTAGTAACTTTTACTGGTACCACCTATGTGAGGAAAAGCTAAAATACTGCTTTTACTTGGCAAATAGCAATATAAAAATACACAAATAATATGTTTTATATAGTTTGATGTTAAAATATGTGCAAAATGTAAAAAAAAAAATCTTCCAGAATTTTTTTTTTTTTGTAAGCAACAGCAAAATAATCATTTAAAGTTAAATACACAGGTATATTAGTTTTTTTAACCCTTTCAGTGCCAAGTGTATTTGTCAAAATAGGTGTGAAATTTGGCAAGCAAGCATAATGACCTGTAATGTTTACCTCAGACACTCCCATTGTGAATAAGCGCTGTTGGAGAAACCTGAGTCGCGGGAGCGTCTCAGACACTCTCATTCTGGATTAGTGCTGGAGGTACAGTAATGTATTCAGCTCAATTCAACCCCCATCTCCCTTCCCCCCTCACTGGAAGATACTGTAATGCAATGCATGCTGCTGATTCAGTTAATCTGGCTCACGGAAGGAGCATTAGCAGTACAAACACCATGTGCAAAATGCGTAATACAGTAGGAATCGCACAAAAAAAGGTTTTAAGGAAACAGGTTCTTTTATGTACAGTATGTCTGGTTTTATTAAATATCAAATTTCAAAACTATACCAATAAAAAAAAAAGAAAGAAAATAAATTTGACACTGTAGTCGAACACGGGTTTCAGTGTGCAGAGCGGCGCAGTTATCCACTATCCTACGCCACCCGGTGGTATGTATAGTCTGTAGAGTGCTCCTAATCAGTGGCAGAAACCTGAGTCGCGGGAGCGTCTCAGACACTCCCAGTGTTCACTGTTTTACTACACTACTTTACTGTCCCAATGATCTACACTACTTTGCTGTGCCAATGTTCATGTGTTCAAAATATTGAGCATCGGCAACGTGAAGGTTACTTTTTGCCTATGGGACCGTGACACTACACAGCCCATTTGCTTGTATTGTACAGTGAAGTTGGAGCCGCAGCGATGTTCACGGGGATGAGACGCACAAACGTCCCATACTGTAGTATACTGTGTAAGCACGCTCGGCAAATGGCGGGGTTCCATTGGTACAGTATATCAATCCGCCGCTAGATTGTTGGAGCATTAGCCACCCAGCGGTGGCCATTTGTATTGCATGGTGAGCATCCACGCCTCTAGGTGGACGGGAGCGCAAGAAGAAGAGAGGTTCACCAAAACCACTGGGATGGTGCGCTGACGGCAAGAATGAGAGGCGCTCCATCTGTATATAGGAAATATAATCTTGTTTTCTTTACACATTTTTTATTTCAATTATTATAACAAATGTGAGCAATACTGGCATTTTTGGAGGATATTTTGAACATCTCTCACAGAGATTAGCTTCTGGCAATTCAATTAACCCCTTCACGACATTTGACGTATATATACGTCATGGTCGGGAAGTACTTTCCGACACATGACGTATATATACGTCATGACTTCTAACTGTCACTGCGTCTAGAGACGCAGTGACAGTTAGGTGATGTCTGCTGTCCCTGACAGCAGACATCCCCCCTCGCCGCCCAGGGGGGGCAGGGGTGCCCCCCCGGTCGGCGATCGCTGTGATTGGCTGTTCAAATCTGAACAGCCATTCACAGCGTTTCCTGTGTTACCGGCGGCTAAGCCGCTCGGTAACACAGGGATCGGTGGTGATCGGTGCTGTCAAGTACAGCACCGATCACCTCCGATGTGCAGCCCCCCCTCCAACCCGCCGGGCACTCACCCGGCAGCAGCAGCAGCTCCCCCGGAGCGTCTGAAGCGCACGCAGCGCTGACCTCCTCCCCCCTCCCCCCCGCAGCAGCAGCAGCAGCATCAAGCTGCAGAAAAAGTAAAAAAAATAAATATATGCACTGAAAAACTATATATATATATATATATATATATATATATACACACATATATATATATATATAAATCTTGTAGATTATGCACTCACGGCCAACTGTATAGAATGAGGGGGTGCTCCTTTATAGTAACACAGTGTGTCCCACTAATATGCAGAATGGGACGAATCCCAATAAGGGCACTCACCAGGGTTTCACGTATTTGACAGCTTCTTTATTGGTTATCCAACCAGAGTTATATATGTGTGTGTATATATATGTATATATATATATATATATGTATATATATATATATATGTATATATATATATATATATATATATATATATATATATATATATATATATATATATATATATACACACATATATATATATATATATATATGTGTGTGTGTGTGTGTGTGTATATACCGCACCGATCGCCAGCCCCCCCCCCCTCCCACCCGGCAGCCCCCCTCCCTCCCACCCACCCGGCTGCCGCAGCACCAGCACCCCTCCCACCCCCCCGCCAGCCGCAGCGCCAGCCCCCCTCCCAAAGCTGGTGACTAAAATGGGGTCACTTGTGGGGGGGTTCCACTGTATTGGTGCTTCGGGGGTCTTGCTAATGCGACATAGCACCCACCATTCATTCCACCACCAAAAATCACTCCTTCCCTTCTGAGTCCTGCCATGCACCCAACTGGTATTTTTTGGTCACACGTGAGGCATTGCCGTACTCGGGAGAAATTGGGGCACAGATTTTGGGGTGCTTTGTCTCCTTCATTCCTTGTGAAAATAAAAAATTTTGAGCCAGAACTGCATTTTTCTGTAAAAAATTACATTTTTTTACACAAAAATGCAGATCTGGCTCAAAATTTTTCATTTTCACAAGGAATGAAGGAGACAAAGCACCCCAAAATCTGTGCCCCAATTTCTCCCGAGTATGGCAATGCCTCATGTGTGACCAAAAAATACCAGTTGGGTGCATGGCAGGACTCAGAAGGGAAGGAGTGATTTTTGGATTTTGCAGCACAGATTCTGGTTGAATGACCCCCGAAACACCCATACAGTGGAACCCCCCCACAAGTGACCCCATTTTGCAAACTACACCCTTCAGGGAATTCATCAAGGGGTATAGTGTACATTTCAAACCCCCCGGGGTTTCACCAATTTTGATACAACTGAGCTGTGAAAATGAAAAATTAATTTTTTTTCATTTTCACTGCCCAGTTGTACCACAATTGGTGAAACCCCTGGGGGTTTGAAATGTACACTATACCCCTAGATGAATTCCCTGAAGGGTGTAGTTTGCAAAATGGGGTCACTTGTGGGGGGGTACCTAACTTTTAGCATCTTATGGTGCCTAGAAACCTACATTGTGCCTAAAAAATAATCTCATAAAAAGGAGGCTCCAAAATCAAGTAGGTGCTCCTTCTATTATGAAGCCTGTGGTTTGGTCACCGTGCACACTAGGGCCACATATAGGATATTTATGAAAACCAAAGAATTGGGGGAATCAATTTTTAGTCACATTTCTCTAGTAAAATCTACTGTGTTCCTTAGAAAAATGTATTAAAATTGCAAATCTGCAAAAAAAATGAAATTTTGAAATTTCACCTACACTTTCTTTTAATTCCTGTGAAACACCTAAAGGGTTAACAAACTTCCAAAATGCTGTTTTGAATACTGTGAGGGGTGCAGTTTTTGAAATGGCATCATTTATGGGGGTGTCTCACATACAAGTCACTCAAAGTCACATCATAACTGACCTGGTCCCTAAAAAAATCAGAGTTTGAAATTTTCTTGAAAATTTGAGAATTTGCTATTCATATTTTAAGCCTCCTAGTGTCCAAAAAAATTAAAATGAGGTTGAAATAATGATGGCAACATAAAGTAGACATATGGTCTATGTTAGTTATTCACTATTTTGAGTGGTAAGATTATTTGTCTCACAAGCAGAAAATTTAACATTTTGCAAATCGCAAAATTTTCCATTTTTTTACGACATTTTGGTATTTTTCACAAAAAAACACAGACTGTATCGACGAAAATTTACCACTAACTTGAAGTACAATGTGTCACAAGAAAACAATCTCAAAATCACTGGGATAAGTAAAAAAAAGTTATCCCCACTTAAGTGATACATGCCAGATTTGAAAAAAGGGCTCTGTCAGGAAGGCAAAAACTGGCTCTGTCATGAAGGGGTTAAGGCTCATTTTTTTGCACCATTAAAATTATCTGTCTTTGTCACAAAATCCGTAATAAATTTACGTTATACCGGTTGAGTATCCCATATCCGAGTATCCGTTATCCAAATTATTCCAAAAACCATACATTCCAGAAAGTGGAATTTTTTTCAGTGCCTGGGATAGTACACATTTTTTTGAACAAATAAAATATGTTTGTGTGCATTTCATGTGGTTAATGTGTTTATACAGCATAAATGCAAGATACCTCAAAATACATCATTGAAATATTAAAATATTCCGAAATACGGAATAATCCGTTATCCAAAATTTTGCTGGTCCCGAGCATTTTGGATAAGGGATACTCAACCTGTATTAATACTGTTGCCATCACCAAAGCAGGCTAGTTAACTCTGATTTGTCCGAATAAATTCAGGGCTGTATAACTGCGGTGGACCAATTAGCCCACATTAAAATTACTGAAGCTAATTGAATCATCCCTAAATCAGAAATGTACATAGTACAATTCCATAAAAAAAATAAAAAAATTATTGTGTAAACTACAAAAAAGCCAATAAATCCAGTAGGCTGCATAGTCTGAAATCTAATAATTCACAAGGGGTGAAACCTATTTCAGCCTCAGCCTCTTTACACATGGTGAATAACTTAACCTAAACCAAATGTCTGCAGGAATCTACATTTTGTTGCAAATAACAGACTAAAGTGGTTTATCGGATTTAATCTTCCTTGCTGTAAATGTCCCATACTATCCGCGGACAGAAATAACTGCCAGAGCATACAGTATGTGCTCTTATACCTCCTGGAACTGGAAATACTGTACATATTTAATTTGGAAAACAGAACCGCTTTTCAGCAGAGCCAATGTGGGATGATACAGTAAGGCTGATATTTACTTTGGAAAGCACAAGGAGAAGCAGTTTCCATGCGAAGGCTTTATCCTGAAATACTCATAGCAGATAAAGCACATACACTGCTGTGGGGATCTTGTTTATGCCAACTTCAGGCCAATCCAACACATTTTTAAAAGGGGGGAAAAAAAATTATGTAATCCTTTTGCATAAATTCTATTTTCTCCAACTCAAACCTTCAGAACTTGGCAGGAGTAAACCTCCCGAAGCAGAATTAAACAAGACCATACTTGCACTACAGTTTTCACTGCGCCGCCCCTGTAAGAGGCACAGATTGGGTTAGACTGACTGATTGCTGTCAGTATGTTATTATTTTAACTTTTTCACGCTATCAAAACCTGTCCAGCGGGAGATCTCTACATAGCTAAAGCAGTTACAATAATTATTTTAGATTCAGATAAGAAAGTGTTTAGACACAGATACTGGTGTGCTGGTGCAGATTACATTGTGATTATTTTGGGTTCTAATGAATAAATGCAAATGATTTAGCTTATACAATATCAACATTTTGCACATCATTATTATTTATGTATAAAGGACTGATATACTGGTCCTGGCATGCAAAGCACACAGGCTCACCTGCTGCGGGCTCCATGCACAATATTGGTGCAACATGGAAGCATCAGAACATAGTTATGCCCCATACATGTACTAATGATATGTGGTGTGCGGGAGCAATGCACAGGGAATCAGACTTTGTTTTTATTTGCTGAATCAGCTCTTAATGGGCCTAATTCAGATCCGAATTGAAGGGGACGAATTATCCCTTGTTCTACAAAGCCATGTCTCTGTGTGACTGCACCTGGAGTGCCATGTATGAAACCTATTGTATGCACCTATGCTAGTCTTATAGTTTTTTGGGCATCATGAAAGAAAATGTACTAATAAATGGAAAAACTTAAGCCCCAATCATTCTAGGAGTCCATACATTTATTCCACATAATGCTCCCATGTCGCAGACTAATTACCACATTATGCCTCCATGTCACACAATAATAGTGCCCTTATGTCACAATGTCATATATACACCAGTCAGTTTCCAGTCTTACCCCTGTTATATGCAAGCCTCAGAGCTCTTCATGCCCTTATACAGTATGCTAGCCTCAGAACCCTATCAATATGCCAGCATCAGAGCCCTGTTATACCCCATTCACCAATTATCAAAGGGTCCAATTCATCTCCAGACTTACAGATAGCTCTGATACCATCCATGCAATACCAGAAAGTTCTAACACCGCCTGCACCTGAAGACTGTGTTCTTGGCTCCTCTTGCCACTATTTCCTCCATCACTTGATGTCACTGAGCAGAGTTTCTGTAAGGCAGAGGTGGCCAAACCGGTCCTCGAGATCTACCAACGGTCCACATTTTCCAGATCACCTAGCTGGTGCACAGCTGTAGTCATTACTAACTGTCACATTTTCAAACCTGCTGCATTCATTCCTACTATAGATCCACAGGTTTCCTGGAAAACATGCACCGTTGGTAGATCTTGAGGACAGGTTTGGCCACCCCTGCTGTAAGGCATCTATCCATCCCCTCTCCTGGCATTTGCCAGGACTGCCAGATGGCCAGCCCAACCCTGCATTGCACTTTACAATCAACAAGAAGATCAGCACTTGAAAAAATTACATCTAAAGGACACAGAAAGGGAACTAAAAGCAGATTTTTTTTCCTAACCACAACCAATAAAATGTGGTCATTCCCCATCCCTGGCATTCATAGTGATTTCTAGAGTAAATACCACAGATGGTACAACGGAGTCCATTAGTGCCAGGATAGGAGAGACCGAGCACTTTTAAAGATCTCTCCCCAATTTACAGGCTTTTTTAAACTTGCAGTAGTATATTGCCAGGAAGGGGTGTGGCTTAATAAAATCACATCCCAGGTGCAATGACAAGCCCCGCTTCCCTCCTAACCGAGGAGGACCCTTATATAAGCATCAAACCCTGCCATTACCTTTGCAAGTAAAGATCATGCATTCAGTTTGATCTACTACTTTGATCTAATGCTGTATACACACAAGAACGATGTGGCCTCAATTCCCCCAATTTCGATACAATCTCAACCGATTGTATGTAAATTGGGCATGTTTTAGATTGGATTCTGATCCAATGCGCATTCCCGCTGGTCGTTTTGGAGATCCTACCTGCTGCAGTCAGGATTTGTCAACGATCCTTTCTGCTGTGTACAGATCATGAGCAGATCATGTGCCCCATAAAGATCGTGCGACCATCATACAATCAGCTCACGATCATGATCGTTCTGGTGTGTACCCTACATAATAATGTGTGATATGCAGTATTTAAACATATCTTTTATTTTACCTGTACTTTCCTTCCAAAAGGAAAAATTTAAACGTAAACTTTAGTCCACAAATTAATTTAAAATCCTGTTATTTGATTGTGTTTTTCTTATATTCTTTTGGGAACTAGGACCATGGGAACTGTATTGTTACACTTCTATTGCAAAGCATTCTGGGTATTCCATTGAGGGATAGAGTCAATCTGCTCCAAGATTAAAACTGCAGTCTTTAATGTTGTCACTCAACTGAAGCAAGAACCAACAACAATAACAGCACATTAAAATCTGTTCCGAATTTTTTTTTTTTTTTCTAAACTCTAAAAAAAAAAAAAAATTGTGAAGCTTGAGCGGTGATTCAGTACAAATCCATATTTTCAGTGGATAAGGAAGAGTAGCATGCAGATATACATTTGCCTTTACTAATCAGAAAATATGACCTAACACTGCCAACCAGACTCAATAAAAACGTATTTGTAGGCTGCAGGAAGGAAAGAGAAAATCCCTCTGTGAAGTGATAAAAGGTAATGTAAGGACATATGAGTACACAGCCAGAGTCTTTGTCCTATGTAAAATATGTCTATAAATACTGTGGTGAGCCGGTAAATGATGTTCTTTCATCTTGTGATGTGTCCCCCCCCCCCCCCTTTGTCATAAACTTGCATCAACTTCTTAGCGTCTGGCCACTGGCTTGGACTCCGAAATTCAATTCCTCAGTGGAATCTGTTGTACGTCAATCATTAAAATGCATTATGGTTAATACTCATTCATATGCAAAAACATATTCTTCCTGTACAAAGTGGTACATGCTGCTCATTGCAAATCAGGCCACTTAGTTTTCTGTACATAATAAGAAACAATCTGTGAACAGGAAAGCGACCACTGGAAGGATGAGAGGAGGCCAAGTAAGACTGCTCTCTCACCCTTTTCCCTCTTGCGAGGATGACCGCGCATTAATGACTCTACAAATAGCATCACCTAATTCCATACAGCGATAGTGTGATGCACTACAGGATGTTTACCCGTACTCTCGCAATAATATTTGAAATGATCACTAAACTTAAAATATATGAGGACTAATAGAACATAGCAAATAGAAGTCACAAATATATCAGTAACACACCAGAACAAAAGAAATGTAACAAAACCTGGGGGAATACATTTTTCCCAAGCATAGCAGATTTTTGATGGTGACGCAGACACGCCCCTCCCCATACTGAATCATCCAATCATCATAAAGCCATATTCTGGGACATTACTAATGTGTTTACTTTTATGCTACTACATGTTGAGTATCCCTTATCCAAATATTCATTATCCAAATTATTCCCAAAACCATAGTTTCCAGAATGTAACTGGCACTACTGGGGACATGATATGTAACTGGCACTACTGGGAACATGATATGTAACTGGCACTACTGGGGACATGATAAGTAACTGGCACTACTGGGGACATGATATGTAACTGGCACTACTGGGGACATGATATGCAACTGGCACTACTGGGGACATGATATGTAACTGGCACTACTGGGGACATGATAAGTAACTGGCACTACTGGGGACATGATATGTAACTGGCACTACTGGGGACATGCTATGTAACTGTCACTACTGGGAACATGATATGCAACTGGCACTACTGGGGACATGATATGCAACTGGCACTACTGGGGACATGATATGTAACTGGCACTACTGGGGACATGATAAGTAACTGGCACTACTGGGGACATGATAAGTAACTGGCACTACTGGGGACATGCTATGTAACTGTCACTACAGGGAACATGATATGTAACTGGCACTACTGGGGACATGATATGTAACTGGCACTACTGGGGACATGATATGTAACTGGCACTACTGGGGACATGATAAGTAACTGGCACTACTGGGGACATGATATGTAACTGGCACTACTGGGGACATGATATGTAACTGGCACTACTGGGGACATGATATGTAACTGGCACTACTGGGGACATGATATGTAACTGGCACTATTGGGGAAATGATATGTAACTGGAACTACAGGGGACATGATACGTAACAAACTAAATATGTGCAAGAAAATGATTGCTTGGCAGTCAAGGAAAGTACACAAATTTTGTTTCATGCTTTGAAACTTTGTTTCAGGCACAAATAAAATGTCTGTGTATTTCATGTGTGTGATGTGATTATACAACACAAATGCAAGATACCTCAGTCAAATTTAAAAATATTCCAAAAGACGGAATAATCCATTATCCAAAATGCTTCTGGTCCCGAACATTTTGGATAAGGGATACTCAGCCTGTATAAAAGAGCTGCATCTGGTTGAACCTTTCAGAGTACAAGGTAAATGCAGCCTGGACAAGTGCTTCTTCCTTTGAAGTCATCAGGTGTTAAAGCATTTAAATAACTGGTTGGCTGAGATGAGTGACGCCATATACTGAATGCTACAAGATTGCAGTTAATACATACTGAATAAAGTAAAATACAGTAATGTTGATCTTCGATGACCAAACATTAACTATGAGAAATGTATGTGGGAACATTATATGGAAATTGAAATGTAGAATAAATACTTTACATTAACATTGTAGTAAACTTTACGATGTTTCTATAATGGAATACAGTCGATTTATGTTCCTATAAATTGGCTCCTGGCATTATTTACCTGTGGAAAACAGTGCTCTCTAATGGACTCTTACATTTATAATCCATTTTGAGATTCTGAATGGTAGAAATTTATAGGCCATTATATTCAGTTCCTGTAAGTACTGAAGAGGTAAACAATTCAAACCCTTCCAGATCAACATCTATAGATGCTACATTTATTTAAAGGTACCAGATAACGGGGTCTAATTAGGGGTGTCTGACTATGGTGCCTGTGTACTGGCTTCACAGCAGATGAGCTCACAGCCTGTCCCCAAGCCAACCAGGAACCCTGACCCAGCTACTTGCTACGATCCACAGCTACCAGATGGAAACATTCTACATCTTCTTATTTAAGATAGGATTTTCTAATTTTAATAAATGAGTCTAATTTTAAATCTAATAAAAAAGCAGGTGTGGTAAAACAGTGGGTTTTATTATTTATCAGTCATCGCACAGACAATGTCAGGGCTTCCACAATAGCAGTCTACAAATCTCATAATGAGCAAAGCAAACACAGCCATCAATTTGGCCACTAACAAACTTAGTCAGAACACTGACTTGTTCTGCATCAGATGCCCCAAACCTTGTTACCAGGGGATCTTTAAGCCAAGCTGTAAAGTGCTGCTATTGCCTCTAAGAGCCTCCCTGATCATACTCCTGAGATTTTATATTAAAATGATTACAAAAATACATAGACGATGTTCATCTACATCAGGGATGAGGCAACCTTTGTTGTTGAACTACGCATACCAGCATGCCCTGCAAGAGTTTCGGCATGGCCAAATAGCAAAACTATAGCAGAGCATGCTGGGATGTGCAGTTCAACAACAGGTGGAGAGCCAAAAGGTTCCCCATGCCTGATCTAAGTATATAAAATCCAAATAGCACTGATTAACTCTCACGAAATCTCCGAGACCGTGAGGACTAGGAACTTGAACTTTGGACAGTAGCTTTGTTTTGTGACGTGTGCACCCTATAAGGAGAGATTTATCAAAATTCTACCCCAAAGGGGTGAAATGTGTTTTCAGTTGATTCCATGGTGGAGGCGGTGGACACTTTTCATTACCCTGTAGAACTTGTGTATACTCTGAACCCACCTCATGTACTCATGTAATCTCAAGGTCCACGACCCCCATAATGCTTTTATGCAACATGAATCCACCCAAACTGTGCAATGTTATCAAGCTGTAGGTGAAGTCTCTGCTCAAACAGATAAGTGAAGTGACAATATTCACAGGCATTGGCCAGGGAGAAACTGTCTTCATTCCCAGAATTCCTCTGATCACATTAGACTACTACTTCCAGCTCAAATGGCTGCAGTTCCCAGTAAAGGTCTTCTACGCCATGACCATTTACAAACTCCAATGCGGCAGAGTTTGTAAATGGTTGTTGTGGATCTGACTGCTTCTCCCATGGCCAGTTGTATGTTGCCTGTTCCAGCGTCAGCTACTCTGACAGCCTGACCATTGCACAGCTTGACTAAAAATTTAGTTTATAAAAAAGTCCTTCAAAATTAATGTCAATTTCAAGGTGAAGCATGGGTATTTAGGTAATAATTTATAACACCATCATCTTTATTGTAATCATTTTTATAGTTTACACTCCCCATGTTTGTGGAGCTCTCTGGAGGGAGATGAGAGCTAAAGCAGCAACAGCACAAACTCACTTTTGCCAGACATGGATTTCAGAGCTGGGGGCGGGGCCACACCACAGCCAGGAAGCTGCACAGGAAGAGAACTAATAAAGGCACACACCGCGGTGCACCCGCTCAGCATACCGCAATGCACTGTTCTGAGCGTTCGTGCTGAGCGGGGCTTTGCCTATTTTCTAATAGGCAAAACCCCACGATCTGGTGAAAGCCAGTGCAAGCACTGGGTTTCCCTGTGGGAAATACAGATGCGCATTGGCATCGCTGCAGGGCATACACACGGAGCGTTCCCTGCTCGTTTTCTAAGTGATCACTCAAAGCTTAGTGTAGTAAGGGGAGAGTTGCTGTGAGAAGGGGGTGAGGCAGGCTCCCAGCGCTCCAACCCATCCCCATGCGTGACTTCCCCAGACAGTGACCTCACCACATGTCACTACCCAGGTAATCAGGCAGTACAGTATGTCTCAACTCACTCTGCACCTGAAAACCATTCTGGGCCAACCTACCCAGCTGTGGCCCCATGAACCTCCTGCCACACATGATTAAAGAAGAGTATATACAGAAGTGAAGTTTAAAAAAGTAAACACAAAAAGCAACAACTCGTCAACACTTCTAGATTACATAGGATTATATACATATTTGATTTTAATGTAATTAATTAATCTACCTTTGTTCAAAGTAAAACATTACACAAAGCACACATTTAGAATCCTTTTGCAGCATAATTCCACGCTCTAAAACACGTGCCCAATGTAGGGCATGGAACAGTGGAATGAAGATAAAGGCATGATAAATGGGACTGTCAGGGGAATGTTGTAACAGACCAAAATGCATTAAGCCGAAAAATACAAATTAGCCATGGAGTTATTAAAGTATTACAGAAAACAAATATTGCAACAAAAAGTATTTTTAATTATTTTTATTTCAAAATTATTTTTAGATCTTCAAATAATCGTACACTGAAACCCCTCTATCTGGTATCTACTTATCTGTTTAAATGTTCAAAGTGAAGTGGGCAGAGACAGTGGCAGATCGCAGATGCACACTATGGCATACAACAATTCACAAATATTATTTTATTTTTTTTCAATTATATTTTTTCGACTTTTGTCTGTATCCCAGAACTCTATTTTCAGAACATGGGTAATTGTGGCTCTAGAAATCAAGGTCACATCTACTGTTAAGTACCAGAAGACCACCATTACCCTCTTCACCACACTGAGCATTTCCATAAGTGAGAAAATGATACACACATAAAATAGGGGATGATGCATCCTCTTCTTTTCTCTATACCAATCTCCCTTAATTATCTGCTATTTTGCAACAATTACCTACATTTATACCTGTACCAGTGTTGGTGTTTTTTCCCTTCTAGATTCTCCTTCCATCACACAAAAGGTACTGTAGTTATTATCAGACCCATGCCTTTCTGTCTGCAGTTCCTACATCATAGATGTTAAAATGATAGTTATAGTAACCCTTCTGCCAGTGGCCCCAGCTGCATACTCCCTCTCTGACCAGTCTCTACTTCACAAGAGTTCAAACTCCGTACTCCACTCAGTTCACCTATTCTAGTCACCTGTAGATTTTTCTTAAATGTGATACACAGTGCTTCTACGGGGTGACCTGGGAAACATGACCTGTGTAGGGTCCTGAGGACCGAGTTTGAGAACCACTGCTGATTTTATACCCTTATAATGGAGAGGACAGACAATAGCAGCTGGCTTCCTCATCACATGACCTGTACACAGTGTCAAGGAGTACACTTGGCATATACTCTGCAGTATGGGATCTATTGATGAATCTCTGTAAGCCAGTGGTGAAGTTGCTTATGACAAGCAATAGACTACATAATAAGGTCCACTAATTGAGTATTGGGTTTTCCCCTGATAATCGCAGTGATTGGGGATAAGCTTGGAGGACTAACTGGCATGTGGGGGTAGCTTGAGTGATATGAGGATGCAAAGAAAAAGCTGGGGCTGTTATTTGGGTTGCACATTTTGATTAGGGTGCTCATCACTGATACTATAGCAATGGATTTTCTCCTATGCCGAGCATCAAGGGAGAATCCATGAGGGCCACAGTAGTATTGAAGAAGGTCAAAGAGGAAGCTCTGCATACTCTAGGTTATAGAGTGATACAGTAGTTCCAGTGGTTTTCTTATAGAGATCGCAATGGCAATATTAAAGCATTGCTAAGGCATTATTAAATATAATGTTGAAGACACTTGCTTATCATTTTTAAGAGCAGTTTGGAAGGAGATAGTTGAAAGTCCTAAAAGTAGGCAAGAGCAGCAAGCTCGGAGACAGAGGGGGGAGCCTGTGGCACCAAATATCACACAGACTGCAAGGACAGTGCTACTGAACTCTAAACCTTTCTGATTTCCCCTATGGCTTGGCACACACCACAGGATGCCCTATGACTTGATTGGGCTGAATCCGCACAAAAAATGGCTACCATCATGGTGTAAGAGATAGGTGCATATTATGAGATTAAAAGGACAAATGTGCCATCTCTCTGTATTTTAAGGAATACATCAGATTTTGGAACAGAACTGAACAGAGTATATTTATACAGGCTGCACAGGGTCAGTAACACAACTGGCAAATGATGGATATCTTAAATATACAGAAGATATCTGGTTTCCTAATTATGGCCCTCTCCATGACCCCTTAAAATAAGCCTACACATTAAATGCTCTGTAGGCTAAAAATAATCAGCAGCTTAATACAAAAGTATTAAAATCATTTAATGAAACCATTTTGCTTTTGTGTCATTTTTTTTAAAAGGAATTAAACGATCAAATGACGCTCCTTTCAGATCAAAATCCAGTGGCCGACATGCGATTTTGAACCTGGGTGCAACTCCATGCTCTTGGACCAAGTCCACACCGCACTGCAGTTTTGACCTGGGTTATTCCTGGTTTTCCGCCATTCATTCTGCACATGTAGTCTCTCTTCTGCCGTCGCTTGGGGGGGGGCATTCAATGGTTTTTATTGCGGCTGTCACTAGATGCCACCAGGCTTCAGCAATTCAATTGTAGTGTAATTCAGGGGCCCAGAAACCACGGAGACGACATTTTGCGCACAGTAATTTGGATGCCCAAAGCAGTACTTTAGATGGGTTTTAGTTGTTTTTCTTGGCTTAACCCTGCCTGTTTGTGTGCAATGTGAACGATGTATTTGTGCACCCAAACCAGTTGAATTGTGACAAATGGTAGGGTATCTAAACACTCCTAACCGCCCAAAGCAATTAAATTCCCCCCTGATTATGTCAAATCTTATGTTTTATATTAACAGTTTTCTCATCAATTAAATGTGTACATATATTAGCAGATCTCTCATACAAATACTTCACTTGCAATGGTCTTAAGTGCAAATGCTATATCACATAGGGATCCCCTCGCCGCATGAGTAAGGGAGGCGAAATAGTCCCTCTTGCGGCTAATTGAAATAACCCCTTAGAGTAAGCTTGGGCAAAGCTTTCATACCTTCTAGATTCATTCCAGCTTGGAGACATTTCCGGTAGCGGCAGGCTGGGCAGTTCTTCCTCCTAATCTTGTCAATAATACAATCATTCCTCCCAGCGCAAAGGTAATTGTGCTGACCTGTCACAAAGAAAGACAACCTGTATGAATCACCAAAAATGTCTAATGAATTTTACCAGTAAATCTGGTTTAAATAATGCAAAACATACCAAGGTACAAACATATCACAGTCTCTGGTGCAAGCTCCCCTATTTTCAGACTGACTAACATAATTTATCTAGCACTGTGTAGGTACTGTTAACAATAGACTTTTTAAAGGTTTTAGTTTTTTTTAAGAAAGACATAGACACAGCTACTATATACAGATGGGAGGTCATCAAAGACCGCACACAGTTTCCTCCTGTAGTAAATGCTTGTATTTGTGATGCACAGTTCATAAAAAGATGAATGCTCATACTCACCCCCCTGTAGAGAGAATAGTGGAAGAACCGGTGTGCGGTTGAAATGGCTGTCGGGACGTGTGTGTGCATTTCTCTCATGCCTTAATAAAATTACATTGGATCTTTATACCTGGAGTGCCAGTTCTGTCTACAGACACACACACACACACACACACACACACACATATATATATATAGATATTATATTCATAATATATAGTTCTATGGACCTTTACACTGCCTAGTAGTTTAAAGCCCTACAGACATATGAGTTGCCTTCTGTATTCCTTCTGATATGCTAATTATTTCATTGGCATAATTTGAATATCTATTTTTGTTACTTTCCTTCAAATGTGAGAATGAAGATAAGACTATTTGGTACTTGTTTCCTAGAACGGCCACAATCGTGAGTGATCGTGGCTCTTAATTAAGGGACACGATCCTCACGATGTGGCCGATTTTTTACAATTTTTTCCCTTTGACTGACAGAAATCGGGTCAATCGGTCGGTCGCGACCAATTAAAATCGGCCGCGATGCGACCGACCGATTGACCCGATTTTTCCATAGACTTCAATGTTAAAAAATCTTTTAACATTGAAATCGGGAGGATCGCGTCGGTCTTGTGCCATTATAATGGCACAAGATGAGATGGACTTGATTAAGTCCATCTCACATAGGGAAAAATGATAAAAAAGGTGAAATGGGCCAATATGACCCATTTCACATTTTTTATGTGCCCGCCATGACCCCACGATAGACGTCAACCCGAAGCGTGGCGAGCGCAGCGAGCCCGCGAGGGGCGGCGGTGCTCGTCCTCCGACCTTTTCATTCCCCTACTATCCACTAGGGCGTGGAGTGAGAATAGAATAGTGTGGCGAGCGCAGCGAGCCACCGAGCCCGAAGCGTGGCGAGCGCAGCGAGCCCCGCGAGGGGACGCGTATACCTGTGAAGTTATACGCGTCCCCTCGCGGGGCTCGCTGCGCTCGCCACGCTTCGGGCTCGGTGGCTCGCTGCGCTCGCCACACTATTCTATTCTCACTCCACGCCCTAGTGGATAGTAGGGGAATGAAAAGGTCGGAGGACGCGCACCGCTGCGCTCGCCACGCTTCGGGTTGACGTCTATCGTGGGGTCTAGCCCACTTAGTAACATTTGGGGGGGCAATTGAAAATAATCAGGTGAAAAAAAAAAAAAAATCGGGTGAAAAATCGGTCGGTCGGATCGGTCGCATCGCATGCGACCAAATCGCATGCGATGCGATCGATCCGATTTTTTATCTTACGACCACAACGATCTAAATCGTTGTGGCCGTGCTAGGAAACAAGTACCGACTATTTAAAACAAAACTCAAAGCCAAGTATCTAATGCATGACTAAAAAGAAATGGTATTATTTGATATGGTTTTATTATAAAAAAGAAATGTCAAACCTTTATTGTGATAATGACCTAGCTGGGTATAAGTTCACCTGTTATAATTGTGACACATATGCTACGAGTTGTATGTGCTTTGCGATACCTCAGACTCACTATCTGTGTATAAATGCATGAGGACCAATATGCCACCACTAAGTTATACAAAATCTAAATGAATTCAAACCATTGTGTGACATCTGGAACCACCTATGTCTGCATGTTGTTTATAATAACTGAAGGCTGATATAAGCCTCAAAAAGTTTTAATTGAAATGGCTAGACCTGGCTTGAGTGGTGGTCAACTGATGTGTTAATAGCTAATGGTCAGTGTTCGGGATGTGGTTTGTATATTGTATGCAAGTCTTAAGTTTCAACTATAAGACCAATTACCCTGAAGAAAACAATCCATGTTCCCTTCTCCTTTATTTGCAGTTTACAGTTGTTTGCTATATAGGTGGGAAATTACAGCAAAAACATCAGCATGGGCACAGCTGGATTGTTGCGTGCACTCCACTTCATAAAGTTTATTTGCCAAGTCTGGACCAATCTACCAGGGGCAAGAAATCCAACTTTATCAGTGACATAGTTCTGGTGGAAGGTGTACCCTAGCAATACCCTAGTTTTGGTCGTCAGCTCCGCTGGGTGGTCATGATCCTAAGTAATAAAATGCTTAGCAGAAAAGGACTGCACAGCAGTGTAGACTGCTGGATTCAACACAGCACAGCCAAGAAACAATAAGATGTTACATTTCTGTTGGAAGAATACATCACTCCAGAAGATAGTAAACATGTTACTGGATCTCCCAAAATAACAAATAAAATGAATGAAGAAAAACTCTCTCTGGATGGCACATTTTTCTAAACTGGCTTGTGGGAGGGGAAGTAGAGGGGAGGAGCCAGTACACCCACTGTGAAGAAGTTTTATGTCTCTTGCAGGGGACCTCTTCTTCCCCAATGTATTGTGATCCCAGTATCCCATATGGATGATAGAGAAATATATTTCTAAAAGAGCTATTATTACACATTAATGTGAGGAAGTGATGATACATAAATGGAATATATAAATCTTCACTGAGAATATGGAAATATTTTACATCGCTGCCACAACCTCAAATAAATAACTGAATCCAAGTTAGTTATTTTATCAGTGTAGCCAATTTGTGACAGGGTGCAACCTGCACTGAATTATCAGTCAGGACAAGATAGGACTGTGCTAATGGTATGTGCAGTTCATTTCTCTCCTGGGTATTCATGAGGACAGGTCTCCCAATTGTATGCAACACCGCAATATTACGTATTATTGTTAACAGCAGGCAAAAGTTATGGGTGGCATGATTAATGGGCTAAAATCTAAAATTATTAAATGGTTATTTGAAACAAATTATAGCAATTGTTGATCTAAAATAACTGCATGGCTCATCAATGCGACAATGTGTAATACTAGTACGCACAACTCTGCCACAGACACTCAACCAGAAGAATGCAGTTGTCAGGGCAATGGCTTCCTTCAGCTGAGCTCAGATTAGATGCTAATTAGCATGCAGTATTCCTTCTCACAAGTCCAGTATTATAACACACATCCTACACTAATATACATCAGACACTACAAGGTAGGTGGAACTACTGTATTTATGGAAACCTATGCTATTAATGGGTGAGACTTTATAAAAATTAATTGTAACACTGGGTACGATGGCGGTATTACTGTAAATTACAAATTGGTGACTGTTCGAACCCAAAACGTAAATGCTGTACCTTCAAGGGGAGAATAGTTAGAATGCAATTTACATTCTGTATGTTCTTCACTCTCTTCAGGGTTGGGGTACATAAAATGGCTGTTTACTTTTCACAGTTGACAGGTTTTGGGGAGCAGAAATGCACTTTTTTTCTCTTAGTCGCTTATGTGGCTTATGCCCCCCAACATTATCATGCTGTATTATGTATACTGTGGCTTCCACACACAGTTTACCAAACCTGTGTGAATGAAGAGGCTCAGTCATGCTGTACTTGTTCTTGCCATGCCCCGTTTGTTCTTTCATAAAATTACCACCAATGAAATAATGAAAATTGTATCTGTAAGACTATGGAATTAGGACCTTATTCAGGTCCATTCGGGTCCGATATTTTTGCAATGCGCATCTCTGCGCATGTGCAGCCACAACAAAAATGGTGGGTGGGGGGGTTTACTCTGGGCGTTCCCATGAAAATCGCCGGGTGACGTGGGCGGGCAGCTGACATCACCGGATATCAGCTGCTCGCCCAGTTCCTTCCGAATGTGCACGTATATTGTATATACAGTAAGTGACCTGAGAGTCACTTTATATATGCGTGCACGTACCACATCTTTCGATGGTCGGTGACCATCGAAAGATGTGGAAGTTTCCCCCTCGGCCGGCGAATGGATGCTTATGTAAAACATCTATTTGCAGGCTGTGGGAATGTGCACAGCGTACGTATGGGGGACGGGGCGGCCTGCCATTTGCAGGGCGGGTTCTGGTGGACTCGCAAGAGTGCGAATTTTCATCCTTGTGAGTCAACCAGAATAAGGGCCTTAGTGCAAGCACCTTAGCAGTTTGTCAGCCCTATATTTACATATTATGCTCTTCCAACAACTACAGTAAGTCTTTATGGTACTACATATAATCCATCAAACTGTACTAAATATTATACCAAAATAACCTGAGGTTAAATTACTATCTGCAAATAATACATTGCAAACAGCGTGAACAGTCCCCATCTCCCTGAGACTTTTCCCATAGTTCAGATATTTGCTGAAAACAGATTAACAAAAAAAATATATATGATCATTTAATGTATTTATTATGTGTAAGAAATAAAAAGGAAAAGTATCTAATGTAGCATGAGGAAATGGTAATATGACGGGTTCTACCCGAAATATGTTGTAATAAGAATAAAGTTCTCTGTTTTTACCACGAATGATAGACTCTTGAGTGCCGCTTCCTACCGACTGCTGTATTTGGCCGTAAAAAAATATATACATACACAGGAGCAGACCGCGCTGCACTTACTCGGACTTTGTAAAAACCCAATACCGGACCCGGTAATAGTAATCAATGTTTTGGAAGTCACTCTTATCAATACAAAATAAAGAAGTGACTTTGAAACGTTGACTATTATTACTGAGTCCGGTATAATTTTTTACAAAGTCTGAGTACCGCGGTCTGCCTCTGCCATCTCTTTTGCGTGTTGCACCTGGGCCAATGGATGTGTATTGTTAGATGGAGTGGCAGTCTTCCACAGAGTATTATATATTTATTTATAGTTATTTTGGTCTTCTACGCTAAGGTGTCTGAATGCCTCCTTCCTGTTGAAATTTATATACATATATACATACATACATACATACAATTGAGAAGACCCCCCCCCCCCCCCCCAATCACCGCTGCCATGTGGGCTGTTCCATAAAACCAAGCCTGCAAATTGTAGCCAACTGCTCCCATTAGTCACTTGGATGCGAACACAAACATCAATTTAACTGAACAGACCAATATAATCTTCCTATTCAATGCACAAACTTGGCTGCAATAAACTGACGGTAATTCACTGAACATTATTTTATTTTTACCTTAATTTACCCAAGCAGATGTCTCCTGTATATTTCTCAGAAATGTTCCATCTGACAACCTGAAAAGCACTTGGTGAATTAAATGAACCTGTCTACTTCACAACTGAATCGTCTCATTAGATTTGTCAGATGTTTTTATTCAAACATCATGTTCAACCCACCTTTTAAATTCAATCTAAATCCATAATCATGTGTAAAGTAATGCTGCTCTGCGTATACCAAGTTCCTCAGTCGGGATCGTGTTTACAGTCAATAATTCATTGACGCTAAACATGAAAATACTGAATGGATCCATCTCTCTAAAATCCATATCATCCACCACCAAAAAACCAATGGACATTAGCCACCGTTCACAGTTAATGTAGTCTATACTGTACATTTGTCCTATTTTGAGCACAAGGGAGGATAACGCACCAAAATCAGTAATTACCCTCATTCTCCCTGCCCCTCTCGGGCCAGCCCGACCAATACGCATATATACATGTTATTGTTTATAGGACAACTACACCTAACTTTTAAGATCACTCTAGGTTATGGTAAGTCTTCTGCCAATTAAGGAGTCGATCTGATTATCCGCCATTTGCGGCAGCTGGCGCACTTTACGGCGGACCGAATTCTTGGAAAAGTGCTCACTGCCACATAGGAAAATTTGGGCAGAAACCAGCCCAAATAGGATCAACCCCCTAAATCAGTTTCCCGCTTCACCCTTCTTTGTTGAGCAAGAAAATTCCTGATGATTAGAACATGCAGCATATGAGATAAAATGAGTGTTTTTTTTTTTTACATGATGCAGTACCATACATTAACACTATGGTAAATGTATGAAGCTTGGAGAAGTGGTATCTATCCCCATAATGAATGTTATGTTCAAGGTGATATTGCACTAGCCAATCAGCTCCAATATGTAAATTGACAATTAGGAGCTGATTGGCTGGTGCATTATCGCCTTGAACATAATTTTCTTTATAGGGATAGATATCACTTCTCCGAGCTTCATACATTTACCCCTCATTGTGGGATTCTTGTTTTCCATTACACTTGTAGTATAGAGTTCAGGGGTAGCATCCCGTAAATATTGAGGTCAGTATTCAAATTCATATAGGGTAGGGAGCGTATAAAAGAATTTTCTTTTTCTTTGAAGATCTTAATATTCCATAATATATAAAGTGGTACTAAATAGTGCTTTGTTAGTAATGTTAGTTAAGAAAGTCAATGAGCAAGTGTGGCAGTTTAAAACCAGGTGAAAGCCAGCCACAGAACCTGTGTAATTAATATGTGTCCCGGATTAAAGGGATGAGTTGGTCATCCTAGGTGGCTCTGAGCAGTGTGCCCTAATGAGCACCGGCGGCGCCCGCTGGCACTTGCTCCCCCAAACAGCTGTGGTGGCTGCCGTACAGTAGCTATGCCACTGGCATCATGTCATTCCATAATGTCAGTAGGTAAGGCATTAATGCAGTGTGCTTATGTTATCTCTGTAGGGTACTGAAAGCTACAAGGTAACTTTATTTAAATAAAATAGATAATATATAAGAATGATAATGTAAATATTAAATAATAACAAATAATGGTCACTGTTTTTATTACTGCTTTTGTGGTGCCCTATAAAGAACAGAATACATATTATATTAAGAAAATATAGGACATTGCAGTACTTTTTCTTTATTTTACATATTTTTCAACAAGATATAGATAAAAGGAGTCTGTAGAGTTAATGTGACCAACACAAATTTGCTAGATGCCCAAATCAGTCTGAAGAACACAAAGCTTTTAGCCATTAATGTGTCAGCATCACTAATTTGTACATTTACCCGATTCAGGCTTTTGCATTATTGCAGGTTACTATGGTAACTAGGTAGTAGTTCCCCTCTCTATCTGAGTGTGAGAGCCATAGTGGTTAACACAAATGCTGGTTATCTAATACTAGCCCAGCTAAATTCTAGTTAAGTACTAAAGGTTTTTACTCTTAAAAGGTTTATAGACTATGTATTGTACATAGTTGGTCACAGTAGTGGTAATACAATTATTACATGAATTATAAAAATATTTTTTTTGATGCTAATTTCAAAATCAGTTTCTACTAGTGCACCAAAGGGTTCTGTGTATGGAAAGATTTTATTTAAGAGTACTACAGCATATTCTTATTGAGGAATCTAATTGGCATGCTTTTGAGATAAATAATTGATTATGCATGCTCCAATATCCTTATTATTAATCTGTAAGAGTGATTTGATACAGGCACTTGTGATCTACAGTAACTTGTTTTTATATGATTCAGAAAAAAGGATTAGGGCAAGGCTTTTCCCACAGACACCTCAAAACTAGAACTAAAACTAGAAGGCGTTGTTAAAAAATTTGGCTGATTGCAAAACGTGATTGCAAATGTAGCCCAGTTCTTTAAGTTTTGTTCAAATTTGTGCCTGTGTGTATATTGTGGGTGTACTATGTACTTTGTATGGGATGTGGTCAGTATACCAGCTGCTGGAGATAGGATTAGGCACCTGGGGGTGGTGGTGGTGGAGGGAATAGGCACTCGGGGGGGGGGGGGGGGGGGGGTATGTGTGGTTAGGGTAAGGCTGCGGGGGGGGGGGGTGTTAGGGTAAGGATGTGGGGGATGTGTGGTTAGGGTAAGGCTGTGAGGGGATGTTTCGTTAGGGTAAGGCTGAGGGGGGGGTGTGGTTAGGGTAAGGCTGAGGGGGTGGTGTGGTTAGGGTAAGGCTGAGGGGGTGGCGTGGTTATGGTAAGGCTGAGGGGGTGTGTGTGGGTAGGGTAAGGCTGCAGGGGGTGTGTGGTTAGGGTAAGGCTGCAGGGGGTGGGTGTGCTTAGGGTAAGGCTGCAGGGGGTGTGTGTGGTTAGGGTAAGGCTGCAGGGGGGGTGTAGTTAGGGTAAGGCTGCAGGGGGTGTGTGTGGGTAGGGTAAGGCTGCAGGGGGTGTGTGTGGGTAGGGTAAGGCTGCAGGGGGTGTGTGTGGTTAGGGTAAGGCTGCAGGGGGGGGGGGTGTGGTTAGGGTAAGGCTGCAGGGGGTGTGTTTGGTTAGGGTAAGGAAGTGGGTGGATGTGTGGTTAAGGTAAGGCTGCAGGGCAGTTTGGGTGAGACACTAGGGAGAGGGTTGTTGGCATTGTGACTGTCAAATAAATTGTTATAAAATCACAGCTTGAGCATAATGATGCACTGCGCGTGACACTTGTACCGGACCTGTCTTTTATATTATTCCCTAGATTTTCTTCTTTTCCCTCCATTCTGCTACTTTTTTCTCAATTTTGTGTTTGCTTATAGAGTACTAAGAGGCCGATTCATCTCTGTACACAGGGCTGTGAATTTGCAGCCCTGGTGATTATTAACCTGTGTTCGCAGGCCATACGCTGATTGACAGCCAGCTGGACGGCATTTGTGGGCGGCACCACAGCTTTTTTTTGGGACTGCTGCCAAAAAACACAGGTGGGCAAAGCCATTTGTGGGGAGGGATGCAGATGCCATCACCGGCCAGGTCTGGACTTACTGTACGTGGCGCTGCACATGGGGGGTCCCTGTTGATGGAGAGTGATTTCAAATGGATTTTCCCCCCATTCGCAGCCATGCACAGGGGTGGGAGGTCACTCTGGTGGGGCGGCAGCTAACTGATCACCGGACAAAAACAATTGCAGCCCGGCGATTGGGTCTAAATCATCCCCTTAGTAAGTGGGATTATTTATTAAACAGACCTAGTTGGTATCATCCGACGACACAAGTATGTGGTCACATGTGAAAATGTGAATAGTACACATAAAACCAATGGACACATAGCAGAAAAGCACACATGGTGCAATAAGGAGTGCAGTGCTCACGTGAGTGTATACCTTCTACTGCTCTCTTGAAAAACACTTTGCAGCTTCCACAGGTCAGTACTCCATAGTGACACCCAGAGGCCTCATCTGAACACACCAAGCACAGTTTTGGAGGTGGTCCGGTGCTGGTAGAGGAACTGGACGGAGAAGGGCTCACATCAGGTCTCATCCCAGGGCTAAATAAAAAAGAAAAGAAATGATAAGCTCAAAAGGGAAAAAATTCACAAGGAAAGAGATCATGAACACATTTAATTGCATTCTGGTGGTTTAATGTACACAAACTTTGTTTCATGAAATAATGTATTACAATATTGCATAATTACTTTCAGGATGTAAGTATTGGTCCTAAGCATTTCGCATAAGGGATACTCAACCTTTATAACAGTAGGTATGGAACTAGCAAATAATTACATACTGTAGTAACAAAAAAGGAAAGCAGGTGTATTCTATTGTATATCTAAAAAATGACTATATAATGATGATGAATGCAGGACACTTGCGTAATTTATTTGTGTGTCTTATTACCTACTTAATACTATGTTTGCAGGACAGCTTTAACAAATCTCTCAAACACTTTATGAGGAGGATACTGCATCATAGATTCTGAAAACTGTAACCAGAGTCACCACCACAAAAATAAAAAACGTTAAATAAAAAAATGCCCCATGATGCATTTCTAAAACTTTAGGTTGTAACTAAAAATCCGGCAACACTTGGCAACCACGCTGAACACCTGTCCTGATCTCCACTGAGTGCAGCATTTTTCACTTGGGAGAAGACTTTATACTCAACTAGTTCTACACGGTCGTGCTCCTGGCTGGGAGGCATTAACAGAATCCATTCAATGTTATGTAAAGGCAGTGCTGCAAAAAGAGCACAAACTTTAACCTGCTTATGAAAAAGAACATAAGGTTTTTATGGTTTCATCTCTAAACATACTGTATGTAGCACACACGCACTAATACCCAAAATAAAAAGTCACATCTTTTGCAGGGTGTAAACAGATAAAATGCCATGGTTTGTATACGGTCTCCATAGAAACACAGACGGTGCAATCCAGGCCAAAATGTAAGCAACCATCATTTATAATGACATGACACTATTCGTGGCAGTACTGGGTGGTTGTTGATTGTCCTTGCTAAGATGCCTTGTAACAAACTTATTTACTATTGACTAAAAGCAATGCCTTCACGTAATGCCAAATAAACCTAATTACAAAGGAATTAGTAGGGAATATCTGTTGAATAAAATGGGGACATAAAAGACAAAACATGATTCTGCCCAGGGAAACTGTTCCCCAGATAAAAATGCAATTTCTTTCATAAGCGACCACATACAGGTCGTTTTATCATGAAAATTATAGAAAGAAATCCACTGGCCTCTTAGAAGTTACTAGTTAAAAGCCAGTCAAAATTATGGTGTAGTCCCTTATATGCTCCTGATGAAGCCGCTGACACCTTAAAGGACAACATATCCGTTCGGGAACTTTAAAAGGGGATCCCCTACATGCCTACCTGAAATACAAGTACCGGTACTTCTTGTTTGGCACTATTTAATGAGTATCTGGATGATTTAATTAGGAGGCATTGGGAAAACCCATTTCCCTTAAAACTATTTGTATCTTTTATCTTTTTGGGGGCTTCTCCTGCTCCCTCTGTCCATAACCAGGAAGATCATTTTGGTGTTACTTTCAGTTTAGGAGTAAATTGCTCTGTCCAGTGGCTTCTAGTGGTCACTAGCGGTACTATACCTCAAAAAGGTGAGGAGGATTTAGACTTTTCTATATATAGTTATTGTGTGGTGCTGCAGGTAAATCCCTGGGCTACAATTTTACAGAAATGCTCATGCTCACATCTGTACTTAAGATTAATGATCATACATATGGGGACTAATATGCATTCTAATATTCAGTTTAAGGCCAATACACACTAGAACATTCCCTTTCCACTCTAGCTGGTCTGAATCAAAATCTGGACATTTTTGGGAGAAAATTACAATTGACCATTTGCTCCTAAACATGGAAACAGAAAAAAAAATGATCATTCAGACAAACTGGTTAAATCAATTCATGCAGATGACTGATTTTGTCCATTTTCCATCTTTTGGTATTAAATGGTTGTAATTTCTTGCAAGAAATGTCAAGATTTTCATTCCAACCAACCAGAATGGAAAAATAATCTCATAATGTGTATGAGCTTTTTACTAATTATTGTAAACCTATGCAAGCTATATCCAAGGATCACAAGCTAATCCTGTGAGCACACACCATGCACATATACTGTAGATAGATAGAAGGTGAAGGTACTATATAGGTATATAACTGATAGTTCATGGAACATGGTACCCTTTAAACATTTTTCAGATCATTTTAACAATGTTGGGCAGCACTGGCAAGCCTATGGGCTGGATAGCGTGCAGTGATAATTGTTCTGCATGATGAATGAACATTCTTTCTCTGTTTCCAGTCAATGAATAATAGTAAATATATGGGTAGGAGACAACTGTACGACTACAGTAACTTTATACATCCATAGCACTTGTTTGCTTAGTGTCAGAGTGTGGATATCAACATGCACGGGCAAAGTGGGTTTTCCTCAGGCACTCTCAACAGACAAGCTTTCCTTCTATGACATTAAATCAATTCAATGAGAGCTGTTATGACTTGAAAAATAGAGCGCGCTTCAGCATTATTTATGGATAGACCTGTACTTTATTTCCTGCATTAGTAACATGGAAAGACATAGCTGGTGCCAAATGTCTATAAAGCGGCTCTTCAGCATTCCACACGTGTTCTATTATTTTCTGGCATACTTGAAGTGGGAGAGGTAAGTCATTAAATAATCCTTCCAAGTGAGACCAGTATTGTAGCACTTCTCAGACAAGGTTATATAGTATGTTGCCAAGTTAGCAAGAAGGAGTGATGCGAGACAAGTTGACGGCTGTTCCCCCAACCAAGTCCAACATGAGAAAGAAGTCCACTACAGTATGTGGGAGGAGATCAAATACATCCTTGGTATCACTTACAGGGGACCAAGATATACTAGACTAGACATAAACGCCCACTGAGACCATTGCTAACTGAATATGGATTCTCTCATTGAATTTCAGCTGCATTAAGCTATTTTTCGCCAACTGACATCTAATAGAATCAGTCCCATAAATTAAAGTGCCAGATTGGAAAGGATATCTAGAGTGAAATTTAATAGGACGATAGATTCAGAAAGTGAGAGATTTGGTAAGACATCTCCATTTTTTTAAAGCGGCAATCATTTACACCTACAAAACCGGTATGATTTTGCAGTGCAAATGAATGCGCTTTCAAAAAACTGGAGATTTCTTACCAAATCTCTCACTTTCTGAATCTATCGTCCTATTAAATTTCACCCCTTCTGTCAATTGTTAGGAGCCTAAGGGCCACCTAGGGTCTCCAGAAGAAATACTGACTTTTATAAGATTAAATACAATTTGCATGTTTTTTTTAACACTCCTTCACCAGCTCAAATTAAAATATGAGGCCAATTAAAAAGTTCACATTATGTGCCACACTGTGAATGCTGCCAAGCAGGGGTGGTTTCCTGGGGAGGGCGAACAGCAGCAATCTCCTCTGTCTCTGCACTGTCCCCAGTTCACATTATATGCCACAATGTGAATACCCCAATACACACAATATGCCACACTGCACATATTATCGGTGCACAATGGGTCATATTCAATGTTTTTTTGCGAGCTGTGACAGCGAGCAGTGCTGATTGCTCGCTGTCACAGCTGGCGGGTCAGTATTCAACTGACCCCCATGCACACGCCATTTCCACCTTGCTGGGATTTTACAGCGAGGTGGAAACGACATGTGCGGCCGCCAAAAACAGCGAGACTCACATCTAAAAGTAGCAGGCTCCCTGCATTAGCTGAGAACCTGGCCGTTTGGGGGAATCCTTGCCGTCCTCTGACAGCGAGCATTCCTCTGGAACATTGAATAGGGTGAGCGGCCGGCCCGAGGGATAAACGGCGAGGGTGGCAATCCTAGCCATTTAACTCCCTCGCCGGCCGCATTGAATACGGCGGGCCCACTATATGCCCATGAACACTACAAGTAGTAAAATGCATCTCCCAACTTTATTGCTGGCTTCATTTGGACAATTGAATATCTCTGGGGCCCACCACCTGTATTAAACCACAGTGTATTCAATGAAAGGTACTTGTTTCCTAGCACGGCCACAACGATCATAATCGCGGTCATCGGGGGTAAAATCGGGGCCATCGCATGCGCAAAAAAATCGGGTGCGATGCCCGCGATTTCCCCATAGAGAACAATGTTAAATGCCTCAATTTACCCGCGATGACCACGATTTCCCATAGGAAACAATGGGAAATGGCTCAATTTACACAAATTATCATAGGAACAATGGTAAATGGGCCAAAAACACCCCTGAACATTGAAATGTCCCCCCAAAAGTAGCTTACGCCACCACGTGATCAACGTGAACCCGAAGCGTGGCGAGCGCCGGCGGTACGCGTCCTCCGACCTTTTCATACCCCTACTATCTACTAGGGCGTGGAGTAAGAATAGAATAGTGCCCGAAGCGTGGCGAGCGCAGAGAGCCCCGCGAGGGGACGCGGATACCTGTGAAGCCCGCGAAGGGACGCGTTTACCTGTGAGGGTATCCGCGTCCCCTCGCCACACTATTCTATTCTCACTCCACGCCCTAGTGGATAGTGGGGGTATGAAAAGGTCGGAGGACGCGTACCTAGGCGCACACGACGCGACCGACCCGATTTTTCACTGTTTTCAATGCATTTCAATGGAAAAATCAGGGGCATCGCGTCGGTCGCGTCGCAGGCCACTAAAATTACCCCCGATGGCCAAGATTTGTGGCCGTGCTAGGAAACAAGTACCCAATGAAATCCCCCCCCCCTATATTGTCTGTTTGCAAATGTATGTAGGAATAGTAAAACTAGGTACTATGTGTGTAACTATATGCCCACCCCTAACAACCTACAGTCCTGCTTTATTTGAACTGCCCCACAAGACTGAGGACGATCAGAAGCTGGGGCAATGCTCTGCACAACCCAACCACAATTTAAAACAGGGATGTGGTACATGCCCAATTTTGTGTGCACTCTAAAGGCAGACGCAGGAGTATCTGATTCCTGTGTGCTAAATGTTACTCTATAGAACCCCCCCCCCCTCCCCTTTTAACCAAGGCATCTGGTGAGTGTCATCTTGGCCATCCTCTAGTTATAGCCTGCTCCTGGACTTCATAAACCAAGTTGCATAATACTGCTTTAGCAAACTTTTACCTGGCCACAGATGAAAGCTCATAGATGACTCTGTAATGTTAGAAATGCAGATTATATTGCACAAGTTGATTTATACAGGCCATGAGTGCCGTGGTCCAGAGAAGTTAATAGTAGAAAATGAGGTTTGTTTTTTTAGTAAGGCACCCGACGGATTGCAAATACTGAAAGTGTGCCAAACTATGGATTACCTTGAAGCTTGACTTTCAATTCAACCACCTGATTGCAAGTTATTATTTTCAGTTGTCAGCATTTGTTGCCTATGGAAGACAAAGTAAAAAGACTGATGGCAGCCTCCTTCAATAGAATTACAGATAGAAAGGTTCGAAAGGGTTCTTGCAGAGGTGCTTAATGTGAAATTTCCTAGATTACAGTCCCAAGTCACCTCACAGCTTAGTTGCAGATCTCCTCTCCCTATATGATTACAACCACAAAGCAATTCATACTCGCAAGTCAGTCTGCGAAACCGGTCATCTGGAACACATTGATACAATATGGCATCTTAACAGCCAGCATACAATGGGCTGTTAGAGACACAAAGCAGATGTGCACCACAATATTGCCACAAAGTCTGAAACAATGGACTTTCAAATTCTTATTGGCAAAGATGACAAGGAAGATAACTATTTTTATAACGTTACTTAGCAATAAATAATGTTTCTTAAATGATATTCCACCCAAGCTAAGGTTAGTTGTAAATCTATACAGCACAAGGGATTCTGGGGAGGGGGAGGGAGGTGATGCGTGGGCGTGCTCCATGCAATACACTGTGGCAACTGCTGTAGGTGAGAATATAGTTTGGTCATAGACTACCCACTAATCTGAGGTCTTACTGTATAACCTCCAGTGCACATACAAAGGAACCACACCAATGGTAGGAATTAAATCCTGAACACTCGGAACAGAAGGAATTAGTTTGAAACGGAAATAATAAAATTGTCTATAACAAATAAATAAATAAATGTGAAGCCCATACCTGAGGAGCGAACACTGTAAAGCCAGGTACACACTATACAGCATGATGCACAAGCAATATGGTAAAGGATATCGCCATAGCTCCGGGGCAAGGGATATAGTGCATACACACTGAATGATATTGCTAATGATATTGTTCAGCAATACAAGCAAAATTTGACTTGCAGACGCATGCATACTTAGTGATATACACTAGCCGTATACACTAGCCGATATGCACCATAATATTTTTAATATTACCACTATTCTGCATATCGATTAAAAATCTGTTATAGTGTGCATAATAGGCACAAATTGGGACAGCAGAACAATGCTTGGTACAGCAGAACCAACACAAACGTCCTGGCTGATAGAATGATGCTATGCAGAATCTGCAAAATATACTCTAAGGAGAGAATTTCCTACATAACCTTGGATCTCATGCTGCCTCCATGTTGCCAGCACATACAACAGTAATATATGTGACTTGGATGTTCTTGATTCCAGATGCATATATGACTGTTGTCCACGTGGAGAGCAGAGGTGCCCACAGCGCACTCATAGCAATAGCATCTCGATGCTGTGCTACTTTCCATGGCAGATTTCTTGGAATGGGATATAAGAAAGCATTCATGAACGTAAGCCAAGACACTATCAAATGTAACGACCGCAGTGGACAACATTTCAGCTTATTCTGTGGTAGTTCCTATAACGTGAGGCATGGGATGCATTACTCAAAATGCTTAGAACAGTGTGTGTGTGATCGCTTATCACAGCCCCCCCAAATGGCAAAGCAACACAGGATAAGCATACAGAATTATACTAAAGGGCATAAGAAAAAGATTTGGGATACTTAAGATGTGTTCAAAGGTGGAAATATGCATTTTTAAAAAGACACACACACACACACACACAAAAAAGGAAAATAAAAATCAAGATAAATTTGTAAAATAAACAAATAAAGTGCTGATATTTTTACCCAAAAACATGAATTTTATCCCAAACAGGTTATTGTAGCCAATTGAATTCCCACCACAGGGAGATAGAGTGAGCATGTGTGTGTGCATGTATGTATATGTGTATATATATATATATATATATATATATATATATATATATAATCTCACTGTCGCTTGAGAACATAGCATGACTTGTAAAGATAAAAATAAATGATTAAATACCACAGTATCCCAGGGAGCCAAATCTAATTTGGGTTCTGGCATCTTCAGCAGGCAATCCATCTAGCCGACATCAGATAAATGACAATATTTACTGGGCCATTTGGGAAGCTGCCAGATTCAATACTGTCTGTGGACACCTTGCCAGGGGTAAAAATAATGCAACACAAGTAGTTATTGCAATGGACAACCAAAGTACACAGTCCGGGCTCCAGCAGGGATTCTGCGGGTAAATTGGGGAACGTAGTTTAAAAGTATTCAGGACAAGTATTCTTCTGAGACAGACAATTCTGAAATTATAGGGTTACTTGCTCTTGTAAAACTCAGGTGGAAATCATACCCTAAACTGCAACTAAAACAAAAATGGAAACATATTTTGAAGTCCAATGTTGTTCTTGGTGAGAAAAATGACTGTACATTGACATAAATAAGTGACTGGAGGCAGTCATAATCCCTCTCACACGGAGCAGCATTAGGCAGAGGTAGATTTTATCACATTACTGCTAACAGAACAGTTTATCATTTTGTAACTTGTTTACTTACAAGTCAATTGGAGACACAGAATGGGCCGTCACAGGAAAAGTAGCACGTTGTAGCAACATATAAATGCATGAATGCAATTCACGTAGTCATAGAAGCTGAATACAGCACATTGGGGGTTATTCTGGTTTATTTCCACAGATACTGATGTTTGGCGTATGCGCAGCCGCATTTCTGCGCATGTGCATATGACAGATGCACCCAACATTGCAGGCCGGGGGCGTAGGGCAGTGGTGGATAGTCGCGCCCATGGGAACGCCCAACGTTTCATGGGCGTTCCCATGAAAATGCTGGGTGTTCCCATGTAAATTTTCCGGTGATGTGGGTGGGCAGCTGACATGACCAGATGCCAGCTGCCCGCCCACTTCCTTCTGAATGCCCACACACATCTAAGTTTACCTAAGAGTAACCTTAGATGTGCATGGGCCTTCTACATCATTCAATGGTCGGCGACCATTGAACGATGTGGGTGTTCCCCTTCAGCTTGTGAATGGATGTTTATGTAAAACATCCATCCGCAGTCCGTGCGAGCATATACAGACGACCCGGCATTTGCAGGGGGGCGACTGGTGGACCCGTAAGTAATTCCATGCCCCCTTTGCAGCAAAGAAAATAAAATAATATACATGTTTCATAACCTCTTTTTTTTGCATCCTCCCCTGTCCTATGACCAATGTTTTTGTAATTATTATTTTACCCCCGCTAGCTTCATTTATCAGTTTAACCTGATAATCCCCTATCTCCCTGCTGATGCAAGTTCCCTAGGTAACATACTCATAGTTCCCTTCGCATCACATGTGATCAAGCCAAGAAAGTGGTTAATAGTAGGAAGTGGTCTCTGTTTTGTGTGACCTAGCTCTCATCAGACTATACTACATTTGTACCAATTGCCATTAATTCTAGACACAGAGGGCAGAGGGATTAAAAGGCTCCGTAGTAACGGAGATAAGGGAATATGGTATAGTAAAACAAATTCTGGAAAACTGTTTCATTTGTGCAAGATAAATTTAAATTGTGATGGTTTTTCCAGGAACATAATTTAAAAAACTGTGATATCAATAATTAATTAATATGTAAGTATGTTTTACTACTGAATTGTATGTAAAATTGTTGCCATCTTTTGTCAATAAAATCATCAGTGTGTATAAATGCAAGGCTACACACAAGTGTTGTATTTTCGGTTAGGTAATGCCTACAGTAGGTAACCCTTTATAAAACGTCCTTGCTTTTCTTTACAGAAAAAGCTACATTATAATAAAGACCAATATAATAATATTACAAATTATGGAAAACAAGGGCCTCCAATACCCAGAGATTATTTTTCACATATTTCTACATACTATTCCAAATGATCCAAAACTGGATGATGTGGCACATTGCCGTGGCAAAGGGCACCTGCAGGGGTGCCACAGGTAGGTAGTCCAGTACCAAATAAAATTATTGGTGGTTAGCATCCATAAATAATGTAGACAAATAGAAGTGCAGCCCTGTGCACTGTAACCCACCCTAAGGATGAAAGTTATGCACAATTTACTTAAATATTTTTTTCTGAATGTCTCAATAAGAAACTTTTGTCCCAGAAGTGCTGTGATACTCTGGGGCAAGAAAGTTTGGAAACCACTGCACTAATCTATAATACACACCTGGAAGTGTGGATATATTTATTCAAAATTAAATGGAAAAAAAATGACAAACAGTATCAAAAATACATAAGATAAAACCTATGTTAATTAAATATACAATAACTGCTACTTTCCATCCTAGCAAGAACTAAGGAGGGAGGAGCATATAAGTGTCAGGTCCAATCGAGACATGAGGAAGAGTCTATGGTTTGAGATTGGACCACCTGCCATTTATAGTATTGCTTCTTTTCTGATTTCAGCAACATGTGACACATCTATAACATGACTAAGCCAGCACACTTTCATCACCCCCAAAAACTAGTCCTCTTCATTTTCCACTAATTTCTGGGACTGTGCCTCTCCTTCAATCAACATTCAGCCTCTGTGCGCACTCATTACGTAACACCTGGAGGGTCAACTTACATATTTCTATAGGCCCATAAACACTTTGCGATTTAGAGCTTTTTTCTAAACGATCTGTCTAGATAACTTAGAAAGTAAGCACGGATTGCTCCGTGGGTACAGGCCATAGTGATGGCTAATGCAGGACTAGATCAGGTGAAATCACCACTGTTCTCACCAGAGAATACTGGTACGCAAAGATAACTCCGCACACATCGCTGGTGCATTGGATGTGTGCCAGCAGTGTGCTCTCTGAGCAATCTGTGCACAAGCACCTCTCTCAGTAGAGGCTCCATTGCCCCATTTGTACGGAACATGAAATGCAAATAAAAATAAATGACCAATACTGAGAGTTCGGAATGTTTGTGTTTCCCGGCATGCATTATTTAGTTACAAATACTACAATAACATACTTGAATGACAAGTGACATTATATGCCTCTTTATTATATGTGTCATGAGTACTTGACAAAATGAATTGAGTTAAAGGACTCACAAGACCTATAGAAAGGCAATTAATGCAACTGCTGAGTTACACTCCAATGGGCACAGATCGTGATATTCTATTTTTCTTATGTTCACAGATTTGCATATTGCTATTATAAAACTGCGGCAAATAAAGTATAGTATACCTGTTTAGGAATACAAAATACTGATTCACCACAGAGTAAAAAAAAAAAACACCAACTCCATAGCAAACGATTGGCTCCTTTAAAGAGCTGAGGCTCCTTTACAAACCATTTGCTTTTTTATTACTTTTTCCAATACCTTTTACAGCTATTTAACAAGGCTGCTGTTTTCCATCTATCACAAATGATTCAGCTTCAAACCAAGACAATCTACAATTCTTAAAAACATTTATATCCAAACAGTATACGGATATAAATGTACTCTCCCATGGGAACAGCCAGCGTTACATGGGCGGGCAGCTGACATCGCAGGCCCTGTTCCTCCCAAATGTGCACTCGTATATAAGTGACTTGAGAGTCACTCGTGCATGCACCATATCTTTCGATGGCCGGCGACCATCAAAAGATGTGGGAGTTTCCTCACGGCCTGCGAATGGATGTTTATGTAAAGCATCCATTAGCAGGCTGTGCGAAACGGATGCATATGGGGGGCCTGGTGGCTCTGCGGTGAAACTTACCTGATCCTGGTGGCTTCAAGGTAATGGTCATGTGATCACCGATCCTTTGGCATCTGGTATCTTCCCACTATCCCTAACTTCTACCTCACTTGAACAATATTGACCTTGCGCCTCAACATGGAATTGTCATTGCAGACATTTTTTCTGTGCCCTTAATGATCTTACGCCACTTGATTTGACAAGCTTATTGAAAACAGCTGTGCGCTTTACAAACTGATTGAGATCCCTGATACTACTACTAATAATAATAATGCAAAAGAAATACCATTGACAAATATAAATCTTCTTTTAAAAACCGATGCTACTACATTCAGAGATAAAAATATAATTATGTGAATTGCATGCCAAATCGTATACGATTATGAATACGTAATGTGAATGAGTAAAGAGCTGTCAGTAATTCCAATATACAGATGTAAACCATCCACAGAATAAAAAATCCCATTCCTCCTTCACCACTCCGAACCTGCCCTTGTGCTACACTGATAGAAGAGGAGTATATGGTTGTTCTCCATCAAGGTCGACATGCATTGGGTCGACCACTGAAGGTCGACAGGGCTCAGGTCAACACATGAAAAAGGCTGACTGGGTCAAAAGGTCGACACACGCATTTGGTCGTCAGTCAAAATGTCGTCATTATGACATGATATTTTCATTTTTTAGCCGACGTGTATTTCATCCCCTGCCATCCACTAGGGCAGGCATTCCCAACCACGGTCCTCAAGGCACACCAACAGTGCAGGTTTTAGTGATATCCAGGCTTCAGCACAGATGGTTTAATCAGAATCCCTCAGGTACTAATTAAGTCACCTGTGCTTAAGCCTGGATATCACTAAAACCTGCGCTGTTGGTGTGCCTTGAGGACCGTGGTTGGGAATGCCTGCACTAGGGTGTTGAGGGAGAATATAATAGAGTGCAGAGCATAGCGAGGCACCGAGCCCAAAGCATGGTGATCGCAATGCAGGCATGCCAGAATAAATGGAGGCGTGACTAGAGAAAAGGCAGGTGTGCCCAAGCGTTTTAGGGGAGGCCTTTATCAGGCTGATTTCATTGCAGCCGCCAAGTGAGTCCAGGGCTACTAAAAGCCTGTGCTCAGTGGTGACCAGTGGGGAAATCATTATATGGTGAGCGGCTTACCAATGGTTTTGGACAAATTTGCACAGCTGCAAATAGATTAACAGCCTTACACATCTATTCGCACAGCGAGCACATTAATTCGCAAGGCGGGATTTCACTTTAGCGGGCAGCGTTTACCGGATCGCTGGCCACTGCAAATGTGCTGCCGGAATTAGGCCCAATATTCACAGAAAGAAGTTGTTATAATCTCTAGGGTGTAAATGTATATTATTATGTATTATGTTCACCTTACGTAATGTTGCCTAGCATCTTCAGTATCTATCTTTGAAAACCCATGCAGTTCCACTTCCCTGCCTGGGGTGTCGCTGCCTGCTGTGGTGTTTCTAGCACAGGTCTGGTTTACATATCAGTGCTGATATACAGACCACACTGTGCTAGAATCTCTACAGCAGACAGGGACACCCCAGACAGGGAAGAGGCACTGCATGGGGTTTTCAAAGATAGCAGGTGCTAGAATGAACCCTAACTATTGAGAGATGAACACATCCGTGCAGGTGACGTATGTTAAATTTGGGCAATTCTCAAATTCTTATTGCTGCAATAAGACTAATTCCCAATAATTGCTAAATAATATTGACACCAGTTTTATTGTTTAATCAAAAATGTTTCACCTAAAGCAGCTACACATGGCAATATCACACCACAGCAGGTTACACAGTTCTGTATTTTCTACACTATGGAACATGACAGATACCAATTTGTACTGATATTTTGCGGAGCAGACTTTTTAAAGATAGATCTTTAAAAAAGAAAAAAAAAGAAATCCTAATGAATGAAAGAGCAGACTTGCATTACCCGAAACAGAGAAGATTTATATAACAAATGCTTCAGGCTTCCCATTGTTTTAATAATATCCTGATTGTCTCTTATTAAGAAGCTCTTTTATCTCCTCCAATAAAGAGCACATTCTGGAATGGCCTGGACCTTATTCAAAATACATAAATCAATATTCATAATCTCTTATTCAAACAATAACTGAGAGAGCGCTCCAGGATAAACCAAACGTTTCTCCAGGAATACTAAGGTTGAGACATCACAGGAAGACGCGCACAAACAGCCCTCTCATGGGGTATAATGCAGAAACTCCACATAGCAGGGCTTGTACATTATCAGTGGCAGCATCCAACACATTGCCTTTCTTTTCAATTATGCCAGCGTGTAGCCAGCTTAAACGAGCACCAAAACCAAGCACCTTAATTTAGGGTTCTATTCCCTTAATGAATACTCCAGTTCATGCACTTTGGTGATCTGCCAGTTTCCCCATGATTAACTCTTCTACATAAATAATGCTAACATTTGTTTGAGGAAAGATGGGGATTTCCTTTAGTAGTAGTATTAGCAAATACACTGAATGGCCAAATGAGTATGGCCACCAGGCAATTTATGTTCAGCAGATAATCTGCAGATAGTGGTGATGCAGGACATTTGTTTAACAATGACCTTACTATGGCATCATGTGAATATTACATTTTATGATCCAAATTAGGAGGCCAGTTCGTTTCTAATAAATTATCTATATTAAAGTCATGTGTGGTAGAGCAGGTCAGCCAACACTAGAAAAGGGTCGACACTTGGTTTTAAAGGTTTTTCTCCGTCAATGTCAACATCTGAGCAGGACAGATTATTTTTGGTTATCTGTGCAAAATTGGTCCACAATGTAATTATTGCTACCCCTTTCACAATGCACAACGGACCCAGGTTATTGCTGGGTTGGTGAGGTGTGAGAGCACCACAGCGTATAACCTGGGTTGACCAACCTGGCTGTTTGACCCGGCTTACAAGAAGGGTTGAACCCAGGTTGCCTTCTGTATAATGAGGGACCTGGGTTTAATGTGAAAGGGTGGGATGCACTAAAGTGAAAATGCGTGTTTTTTACCTCATTTTCTAATGCACTAAAGCCTGCACACCGGGGTACTGCTGCTTGGTGTAGCGCTAGCCTGTGGTCTTCTCTCTGCAGCACTGTTTGTGGGATCAGTCACCGCACCGTCACTCTGCACATGCGCAGAGCAACTGCCTAGTCTCAGAGCTTTCCTTTGCGTTAATAATTGCATGTTAGTGCCTACATATGTAAATATTAAGAATGTGGAAGCCGGCAATGTGAGACAGCAGATGTTAATGCATCCCCCAAGGTCAGTTTACCCATCTGCAGTAGGATAATCTCACAGTCCGAGGCTTGACCGGAGCACTGCTATAAGTAGAATGCACCAAAAAGACTATTACTGCTCAAGTGATGAAGACTTCTATCACACAAAAGATCATCAGAAAATAAACTTCAACGGAGCGAGGATGTTAAGATCAGGATTTATATTACCAAAAGGTAGATTTTGTAGAACATTTAAAGCGGCAAAAAGTGGGAAGTCAAGTGTGTTTTCCAAAGACTTGAAAATTTTCACCTCCAACCTGACTGAAAATGGTGGCTTTTATTCATGAAGCCTGGTATCTATAATATATATGTCTAGTGTCCGTGTGTCTGTGAAACACTGCCATCTGTTGGCAGCAAGTGAAACTACATCTACTAGCTTTGGAAGCATTAGCTTCAAGCGAGCTTAATAGTGTTGAATATTTAAGATTGTAGGTTCTACATAGCATGCACCCCTGTAATTTTATATAACTTGTCCCCCATAACATAGGGTCATACATCTGCCCCTATATGCCAAGGCAAATGTAGTGATGTAAGTGGTTGTAATTCTGAACCAGTGCTGCTTAGCTCTCTAATAACACAGGTAAGCAGCAGTAGTGAGTGACCACCTGCTAAAAAAGGAACATACAGATTGAGGTGAATAGATGAAATGAGCAGTCTCTGACTCCCACTCACTACAATATCATGTGTGGGTAGTACTTCAGATGTGGTTCTGATGAAACCACTCGAGCGGAGAAACGTGTAATACAGGTTATACCCTTAATCTGTATTCCTGCACAAAAAAGCAGAGGAAGTCTGTGCGATTACAACTGTAGTGGGGGCTTGTATAGAGATTTTGCTGTTGTACCCTGAGGTGAAGTGATATATTAAAAACTGCCTAGAGCCCTGCTAATTGTCCAAGAGTATTGGCTCCTCCTAGGCTTGTGCACTGTTTTATAGTCGATATCCATCATTTGGAAAGTTACTACTTTGAAACTGTAGCTCTGCTGCTATTATTTTATATACAGATTATCAAAGTCAGTTCAGTTTTATTTGGAGCAAAGACCAGTCCCAATTACATGCATAGACGCAAGCACGTCTATGCCTCTGCATGAACTCTTACAATGGATGCAAGTGACAAATATCCCACTACGCATCTATAAACACATTGAGAAGATGGGGGTTCTAAAGAGGTTACAATTTTAAGTCATCAGGATTTTTTACAGTTTGAGATATTGTTTTATTGTATGCATGAAGGTATTTTATTTAATTTATTATATATATTTTATTATATCTTACATTATAGTCCTTAGAATTGTCTAGTGCTTTTTTTAGGTGGTTATCTAACTAGTTCATTATTATCTTAGTTTAAGGAAGAAATGACTACACTTGACTAAGTTTGATGATCATATCTTATTGATTCATATAACATTTCATGATCACAAGAAAGTCCATCTTTTTCTGATTATACATGATTTCATTAAATCCCACTCACAAAGCTATTTTAATAGATTACATTTCCTGAGGAAGAAATGACATGCCAACACCTCAGAGCAAGTCACACAACTCCTATCAAACCACATACTTCTACTAGCATTTGTTCCATGCTACGTTAAAATGTATTCACAGCCAACATCGAGCACAAACTGTAAATTAAAAGGTTTATCATCCGGTAACTGCACTACTGTATAAAATATAACTCTTATTAACACAGATATTTAAAGGTCAATCAGTAGTTTTAGAAATGCGAGGACATGTCTTCAGAATTCATTACAGACAGACAAAAAGCACACTTGTATATACAATTTAGTACGGCCCCTGGAAAATTACAAAGAAACAGCAAATGCCAGAAAATGATTCAGTGTGCAAATATTTCATAACAGTGCTAAAGAGAAAATACCTCAACAAAGTATAAAATTAAATAAAATATGATTAAAGTGTTATGGGGTTCTAGACAGGATGATGTTTTGTGAAATGCCAACATATTGTTCAAAAACATACCCAACACTAGTTGGTCTACAACCAGGCTGTCCCAAGGGGTTAGCTGGTCTGCTCATAAACAATTCATGGTCCTCTTTTTACGTAAATACATAGGAGGTATGCAAATAGCTAATCCACTGATTGTGATTTTAGGCTGATGGTCATAATTGTATAATCCAATCATTGCCTTTTTGTTCTGCCAAAATATGACTTTTTTTGGTCAGAAAACCACATGTGATCCAGTATAAGTTCACGGATTCAAGCGTTCTCACAAAAATAGGGCTTTAAGGGCTGGTTATCATTGTGGCTAATTGGATACTGCCCATTGACAGAACTAAATGCATTAAACCTTTTCACCATCTAAAACAAGAGATTATTCATGGATGAGTGCATTGGCAATCATGACGTGTATGTTCCTATATATGAAAGGCAGCAGCGCAATGTTGTGATTGGAGGACGATGATGTGGTGCAAAAGAGAAGTTCCATGGCACAACGTATCTAACACAGGATATAAGGAAGGGAGGCCAGTTGCAGTGAGATTGACATTTCTCTAGTGCAGTACAGAAACAAGAGAATGCCATAGAAGAACAATTTTCAGAATGTATTGGAAATTTGTTGTTCTACAACACTGACATGGGTGAAGAACACCTATACTTTCCACAGCATGCATTTCATTGCTATTAGAAACTATCTCTTGGGGACAATGAAATGTTAAAATTGTTGTATACCTGGTTCAGGAAGATTTAATTCATTTGCTGTGGAAAAAAAATGAGAAAATGCAGCTTTTGTACATGTTTAGGCCATAGATTGTTATTTCATGTATTTCCCACGTGTTGCGCTTTTACTAATGCAACCAAATGTACTTGTGGCACATTTAAATGCATGACAAATAAATAGGATGTTATAATAATAATAATAATATTTAGACAAGACATCTCTCCAATTTGGAGAGGTTAGCCTAATGTATACAATTCTAAATGGTCTTGCCATGAAGTTTCACTGAAGGACGACAGAGCTTAGGTCAACACATAAAATAGGTCGCTATGGCGAAGATCGACAGGGTCAGAAGGTTGACACAAGCATTCGGTCGGCAGTCAAAAGGTCTACATGGGGTTTTAATTTTTCTTGTCATCTGGCTTGACCTTTTTCTGGCACTATGGGCTTAAGGAGCTAGGGGGCAGATTTATTAAGCCCGGTGAAGTGATATTGTGGCTGGTACTTTATCACAGGACAATCTGCACCAAACTGTAATTTTTAAACCCAACCTGTAAATCGACAGTTAAGAGCTGACTGGCCTGTGATAAAGTACCAGCCACCTTATCAATTCGCCAAACTAAATAAATATGCCCCTACGCTTTTGGGTCACTGAAGTACTAGGGATTTATTCTAAACAGTACAAAAACATATTTACAGCAGACTAAAACATTCATTAGAAATTTTCATTAAAAACAAAGAGACTGAATGAATAGTCTTAACTGTTAAATATTTCCTTTTTACAATTACAAGCAGCATGTTCTTTGAATTTCAGAAAGAAGACACAGTATTTAGTTATCATGAGATAAGTCTTTTCTTCCCATGTGCGTTTCAGAGTACAGAGGTGAAGGAAGAACTGTGGGAGACCCTGCATAGCCCACGGAATTATGTCTGGAAGGCTCTGCAGTCTTAGCGACTTAAAAGACTATGGCAAAGCTACAGGCAATGAGTAGTATGGCCTGCAGTGACAAGTAAAGCTGTGTTCAAGCAGGGAATTGGGAATTTAAGTCTGATTTATATTTGCCTGGTGCGCTTCATCATTAATAAATGATTGGAAGAGGTTTATCAAATCTGATACAACCTGAATATACAAAAGTACATTATACACTTCCCTTTGCATGGAATGTTTTATTTTTCATATTACTTCAACAAAGCGGATGTAATTATTACCAAAAGTTGTGTTTTTCTTGTACAAAGCTGTAACTCACAATAGAACTAAGTGAAGCTACATATTGTGCAAGCGTAGGTTCGGGGGCAGAGCACATATCCATGGTGATGATATCTAGAAACAGCTGTCTTTGCATATATATTTTTTTTTAACGATGCTCCACTGACTGTGTTTACTTCATATGAATAACCCAATTATAGGTGTACAAACAGGGGGACAAAATCATTAGAAAGTCTTAGTGAAGGCTTAGCGTAGTCCAACGCCCTGTATAGAGGTGTACGGCTTCAACTGCACAATAAAGAAAAAACAAATATAAACAGTGGAACGATTATGTCTGTACTTGGAATGACATTGAATTATGCATGCAACTGCTAAGCTTTAAACTGCCCTGGCTTGTTTAGGCAACTACTTTAAGCTCTCTGCTATATGTAAGCACCAAGTGATACATATAGCACCACAAACATTGGGGATGGGAGGGAGAATTCACTTGAAGGTAATGGTGTTTAGCTCCAGGAAGAAGTGCCCAGAACTGTTCAATTGTCTGCATCTTGCTAGCACCTAAGTCAGAAGATGTGGTTTAACAGCCAATTTTCCAGTGTTTAGATGCTGTAAACTGCATTGGCCAACTTAAGCATTAGACGCTATGCTGTTAGTCCACCCGGTAAGACCACAACTATGATTGCGACACCGGTTAAGTCGCACCTAAGATTGTTCAAGCAGAAATACTCTAGTCATGGGGCTTACAAGGTGACCAATTGAATAGCTCTAGACACTTATTCCTACAGCTAAACATCACCAAATTCAGTTGAATTCCCCATAGATGGCCAAGTCCTGACCCTTAAAGGCTAGTCTGTAGGGACACCACTAGCATAAATGGGGATTTGGCTGGAAGATGACTGTATACAGAAGGTAAAAGCAATCCTCTCTTCAGTGTACTTACCCGATTTATAATAACATTGATTTCAGTTAGTGAATTATCTGGCAGCAGACTCAATATTGAAGTTTGTTTGAGAAACCACCTAAAATCACAATGCAATTTCCCAGTTTGACTAGACGGTTTCCAGTTCTGGTATAGGTCATTTGTTAAAGATGTAAAAAGTCTAATCAGCGGGATTAAATATATTATCAAGCTGAATTATACATGTGGGACTAGATATGCAATCCAATTGCATCTATTAATACTATACATTAATTGGCGAGGTATGTCCCAGTAAGTCTGAGCTTTGCATTCTTCACTATACAGAGCACGTCCTCCTGGTTGGAAAATGTTGCATTGTTTCAACCATACCACATGATAGCCAAATCCATAATGTCAAATGTATATGTTGTGTAAAGAGCTCAAGGAGGGTGGCAATTACCAACCAAAATCTTAAACTGCCCACACACTGAGAGACTTTTGTTTTTGAATAAATTACTATAGATGTGATCAAGAAAACCAAACCAACAACTCTTCATTGTGGGGCAATGGATTATGAAAATAATATCTTAGAAAATAAAAAATATCAGCAAAACATGTGGGGGGAAATTAAATGGGAATGTTATTGAAGATGGGATGTTGATCTTAACAACCAATAAAATTCTACTTATTTTTTACTAAGCACATTCTAGAAAATAATAGATGACTCTATTTGCTAGTAAATACAGTGTTATGTTATTTGGAACTCCCTGGGCCAGATGTACTAAGCTTCATAAAAGTGAGAAGGTGGAGAGTGTTAATAACCAGCCAATCAGCTCCTAGCTGTTATTTTTAAAACCCAGTCTGTAGCATGGCAGGTAGTAGCTGATTGGCTGGCTGCCATCACTCTCCATTTCATCACTTTCTGAAGCTTGATACATCTGGCCCCCATGAGTGATCAGTCTTTTTTTCTCTAAATCTAAACAATACACATAAAACAGTAGGACCCCTATATATTATGTACTATTTAGCCACACCAATATAATGCTGCACATCTGTATCCAACAGGGATCTGAAACCTGGGCTGTCTTCTTATCTTACATCTGCAGTTTTCATTGGGACAGTAAAAGGTACGCGTAACAGGATGTATACCCAGTGCGATGTTTGTAGCTACGTTACCCTGCTGGGGTGCTGGCATTGGCAAGTACATACACACTTGGCAGTGGCAGGTGGTGAGTTTGACTGGGGCGGTACACCTCTCAAACCGTAACACAGGTGTCCTAAGGCGACCTCAGGGAGGACAGAAACCTCCCGTGGAGCAGAAGGGCTACTGGGGGTGTTAGTGGGGGCCACGCTGCATTCCAACCATAATGCATATCGTTTTGTGTTCTCATTATGGGCGGGATGTATTAAAATACATCGCTGCGCCTCGCTGCAGCGATACTAGCGCATATGTATTAACATAAGCGGCTAGCATTGCAGTGCGGTAATACCTGTGATGTGGTGTGCGGGGGAGGGTATCCGTCACATCCCCAGATCAGCATGGCTGTGCCCGGCGCCTCCTCCCACCTGCAGCCGGAAGGACATCCAGCTGTGACATATGCTGGGGGAAGAGGAGTTTGATGGTGGACGGGGAAGCGGGTAGGCATCTGCTGCAAGGGGCAGCGATAGAAGTCCATAGGCTTCTATACTCTGCCCTGTGAAGATGCGGCGGCCGGGTATTAGTGCATTTGAAAATGCGGTAAAACAGGGGTTTTACCGCATTTTTCCCTAAGTTCATCCCACCCTATATCGTTAACAATTCGCATTCACGCAGGTCTTTAGTGATGTCTGTACATTCAGGACAACAGAGGATTTAGTTAAGGATACGATGTGTAGACACTAGATGATATGCACTATGGTCATTTATGATATCGCATTGTATGCAAGCTTCATGATACGAACTCACTTTCTCAAACTCTCGTGTACTCTAAGTAGTAACTAAGTCTGCATTTTGTTGCAAACAGTTAAGCTTATAATAAAAAAAATCCCATAAAAACTAAAATAATAGTTAAGAAAACCAGAGGATATCTTGGACCCACTGAGTAAGGCATGTTTGAAAAGTTTCACTCAGCTGACCGCCACTCAGTCTACTTTCCAATTACTTTTCATTTTATGCCCCCGAATATACATATCGACATTTCTCTAGATACAGATTACTCTTTAAAATCATCATTGTACATTCTACTATTTATGGTAAACTTACCATTTGCACACCCTTTCCTCCTTCAATACACCTCCTCATCCATTATAGATCACCTCATTAATCATTATTGAAATTGCTATATAGACTGTGTAGTCTCATGTGTAGTTCCTACTGTCATGCCACCTACATTTTCCCTTTTTAGGATTTCTGATATTTCCCTGCAAGCTTCCTGTCCTAGTGGAGTGTCTGGATGTAACTGCGTGGCCTGGAGTTGCTCACTTACAGTAGCTTTATCATCTGGCTGAATAAGAATGCTAGGGACGCCAGTTCTGTCACACCAAACCAACTGAAAGTGATGTGTGTGGTATTCTGACAGGGGAAGCGCTTTGGTGCAATAGGGAACAGCGTCCCACACTAAACTTTCAAGAAAAGCTGAAAATGATGCAGTACAGCTTTCATTATCATGACACATTTTTAGAATTCACTGTGGTGTTCAAACACGCTCCAGACCGAAAACATAGGGGGGTTTACAGCATCTAGACTAAAGGCAAAGTAACAAGCAGCAAATAGTACATCATTTATCAAGAAAAAATAAATGAAAACATTAAAAGGTCAATAGAGCTTTAAGGCCAGTTTCCAATTATTTGCAATCCCTTTTTGGTTAAATAAAATCTGGTCTGTGATTTTGAATGGTTGTCATTATCATGCTATCCAATTATCTGCTGAAAATGTACCCGCAATTGTGCGATAACACATGGGATCCAGCTTAAATTCCCGTTCCCATTTGTTATCGCACCTCTGGTAACTGTCGGGGCACCCAAAATATAATCCCCATTAAGCGCCATGTATGGGCTAATTTAATTGCCCTGGCAGACCATTAGCTGGACCAGCCTAAAGAGGACATTATGATAATGCATGTACTGTACCTTCTTAACATCCCTTAAAAGGAAGAAAGCTGTCCCACCCCCGACCAGTTTTTTTTTGTATGAATGAAAAAAAGTAAAAAAAATTTTTTTTAAATACAATTGTTTCCACATTACTCAAGCTTGAATAATTTAATAAATGATTTGCTTTGTTCCTAAACAGACTAAAAATATTTTGTCACAAAAATATCAATGGTGGTTCAGCAATATTAATTTGCAGATACAAATAAAATAATCCACTGTTCAGGGAATATGCTATAATAATAGGTAAATGCGTATTAAAATCCCAACAGTTTTTTGCAATATCTGATGAAGATGTCTATATTATGGTCGGGACTGCAACAATAAATCCAATTTCATGTTTCGTAAAGGCAAAAGTCTTCAGTGTGTATTGAACCACTATTTCAAAATAAGATTTTTCCAGAATTTAACCATGCATGTGCCATAAAATGAAAACTGTTAAAATACGGCCACCAAATTATCTTGGCAAATCTGCATTTGGACAATTTTGTAATCTTATAGCCTAATAAATGTATACTAACAATACATACTGTTATATGATAACAAATAATCCTCACTTGCAAGACATGGAAAAAGACTACATTCAAACACCATAATGCAGATGCCCATTATTGAGAAGTGTAGTGTTTATAGCTCCAGCTTTAAGAGACAGAAATGATCGCAATAACATCATCCTTTGAGACAAGACTGTTAAGAAATTCTGGAAATCAGCTAGTCCTCTTTCATTGTTATGTTACCCATACCTAGGTAACAGAGACAGAAGATCAGAATGTACACATAGAGTATATAGTCAGAGCCAAATACAATGGCTTTAATAACCAGTTTACAGTCGACAAAACTCACTGATGGCAAAGAAGAACGGATTACGTTAATGTCCTTATACACACTCTATATATAGTATATATATCTATAGAGACATACTGTAGTGTTTATTCTAGAACCCTGTGCAGAAACCTGTGCTGTGCTTCTAGCAAAGCCTGGTCTGCATATCAGCGCTGAAATTAGACCATACTGTCCTAGAAGCACTCCAGCAGACAATGACACCCCAGGCAGTAAAGAGGAACTGCATGTTTTTTGGAAGATGCACAATAATTAATGCTAGTGTTGTGTAGTACTTCCCAGTATTTTATTAGAGGGATAAAAATAGATATTTAGACTCACTCAGTTTCCATATTTAATAGACATCCAGAGAAACCGATCATTTGCAAGTTCTGGTGATCTGGACACCACTGGACAACTAACAGGTACAGTAACTAGCTACTAGGAAGACTAAAACGGATTACACACTATGCAATTTTATTTGATTATATTATATTTGATTGGGCCAATAATTGGCTTTTGCTCCAGCATACACACTAACCAAACGCTCATGCAACAATCAGATTGGAAGCTGGATTCTGGCATGCTGCAGATGCCATGACGCTCCTGAGCTCCAACGTAGATGCCGATGGATCGGATAATCGCTCTGCTGGATTAGAGCACTTATCAGATCTGCCTAGTGTTAAACCACATAAAAGGCTTTGTCCTTCAGATAACTAAAATAAGAGGGCAATACAAACAGACAGTAAAAGGGTGTACACACAATGAGATTTTGGCTAGTCAAAATCTCCTACCTAGAAGGTTAGCCAAAATCTCTAATAGTGGGAACACACGGTGCGATTTTGCTTGAGATTCGATTGGGATCGAATCCGGATTAATTCAAATGGTACACAAAATGCATTCTATTTGACTATGTAGGACAGATCTGTACTATACAGTCTTGCCTGACATGGGAGCGCGCATTGGGATCGAATCTGCATCAAATGTAGAAAAACCATTAGATGCCCATTCCATTTTCTATTCGATTTTGCTTCTATAAGAAAAATAAAATAGTAAAATAGTTCATATCTAACAGTGTGTACAATTCTACATGTTGATACAAAAGGCATGGCTGAAAGAAGTACAAGCAACAAATAAACATAATTTGCTGAAAATCTCTTTTGGGCAGCAGATATAAGAGAGCGCTCTGGCCGCTCCCCCTTGCACAGTAACTCACTGTGTAGAAGCAAGGTTATGTCATCCTGCCCCAGTGTACAGTACATGGTCTGTGATATTCTACAAACATGACAATAAATAGAACTTACTGAGATACACACAAGTGTCAGGTATGGTAATGGCAATTTGCATTTTAACAGACTAGGGCAAACAAGGTGTTTCCTATATTACTAGATAACACTTGTATAGCTTTTCATATACACACATTTATTCACCATTGATTGCTAGCGCCATGGAATTCTATTCATGGTGGTTTCCGATGATATACCATAGCTGAAATGTAACTGGCATGGCAAAGAGCAGCTAGTAGGTTGCGCGAGAGACATTTGGAGCACCTAATCAGATGGATTACTGTATGGAAAGAATTGTAACAAGAAACCAAACAGAACACTGATCAGTGGCAAAGCATTTTTCAGACTGGGCAACTTTTACTGTATAACCCAATCCATTCTCAGCCACTACAGTTATTATGGTGTTCTAAGCACCGGTTTGTCAAAGCAAACAGCATGGAGGGCATACAATGTAAGCGCGCTTATTCCCATTCTCTGGAAACAAGGTAGATTGATGAAGCCATCAATATGTTTGTTCAAAAAGGAGCGCTCGGTATAAAAAACAATTTGCTTCAACATAAAAAGGCAGTTCTGGCAGCTGGCCAGGCTTACAGCGAAATGGCTTCAACTAAAAAGGTTTCCATTTATAATATAGCACAAAACGGTTTCAAGAGTTATTATGTAAACAAAATACACTACGAAGAGCCAGTAAAACTGCAACAATGCATGGAGCAGATATTTAGTTAGTAACAGTACTTGTAGGTGGCTTTGAACTACAGTGCATCTGTGAAATTTGCAGCAGTCACGGCTGTGACCCCTCCTTCTGCGATACACACCAATGCGAGCAGATTTTATGCTGCAAAAATATTATCATTCAAAATGAGTAACTAATTTGTTAGGTTACTAAATGGGTATTGGATGGTCACTGCAGGGCCGGCGCTACCCACTCAGCAGCTCCTGTCCGAATCCGCCCCCTACCCATTGATCCCTTCGCCTGTCAGCTGTCAATCAAAAGACGAACAGGCAGCAGCGCCGCCCTTCCTTCCCTCTTCTCAGTGTGCTGTGCCAGTGCCACTGCCAGTCCTCAACAATCCGCCCCCTCCATCTCTCCCCTCTTTTCCCCCTCAGTCATGAGAGGGGTGTAATGGCCATCTCCCGGGTCGGGAGATAGCGGCGGGTGATTGAATACCCCCCCAGTCTGGATTTCATTTTCTAGAAGGTAATAGAGAAAGAATAAAAACTATAGTATTAATTTAAAATTCATAGAAGCATAAATAAATCTACCCCCTAAAATGGATTACCCAGTAGTTTTATTTCATTGATTAATCAGTAGGTTCACTTTAAGTGGTAGGGATGGTCTTCACATGTACATGGATGACTAAGTGGCCTTATAGACTTTTGCATGGCAAACTGTGTCATTTGAAGTTCACTGCTTTAAATCCATTTATTACAGTTAAACTGAAAATAGGGAGCTGTTGTATTATAATATATGTTGCATGGAAATATAATGAGTTGGTATTGTATCACAAACTAGGCCCAAGCCTAAATAAAAATAAGTATAAAAGAACAAAAAACGACATATATTAATTAAAATCTAAAAAACAATTTCTCAGAAAACTCATAAAAAATATATTAATAATAATAATAAAATCCCTTCTGGTGGATCTGATCATAAAGGCTTAAAACTATTTATTCTGTACTTATACGTTCACTTCTGACATGGTTTCTTGGGAGCTGAGGCTGGAAGTTTTGCCAAGTATATGCAATGTAATCTGGGGAATGTCACTCCTGATTAAGAGGTTTTTGGGATATGTGAAAACATACTGCAAGAAGCAGTGAACGTGAAATAGCAGATATTGCGCTGTACACAAACTGCATTCTGCAATGTATCTATTTATTTAGGACTCTATAGATTAGGATTTAACAAAGCTATTGATAAATCTGGTTTCAGAGCTTCTATCAGACACCCAGCCCACAGGCAAAAACTTAAAGGTAGCACTAAGCAACAAATTCTTAAGCCTACATAGATCTTTCGCTTAAATGCTGGATAATAATAATAAAAAAAAGGTTCTGGAAATATTTAACCCTACACAGTATATAATGCTGCATGCTCACAGAAGAAAAACATTTGTGACTTCAGAATATTGCAATATTGAGGGAATAAATTGAAAATCACATTTATGTGTTGTCAGTCAGCATATCTAAGCTGCAGAGTGAAGGAGTAGGTACAGTAAATCATTTATACGATTTGTTTTTTACTTTAGGATGGTTACCCATTTATAGTGCATAGAAATAGCGCATATCTAACATGATTGCATATAGTACGGATGGTGTAACATGGCCCTAACTGTGCGGAGTTTGTATATTCTCCCCGTACTTGCGTGGGTTTCCTCCGGGTACTCCGGTTTCCTCCCACAATCCAAAAATATACTGCTAGGCTAATTTGGCTCCCAACAAAAAAAAAAAATTAACCCTAGAATGTCTGTGTGTGCGTGTACATGTGGTAGGGAATATAGATTGTAAGCTCCTCTGGGGCAGGGACTGATGTGAATGGTCAAATATTCTCTGTAAAGCGCTGCGGAATCTGTGTGCGCTATATAAGAAACTGCTAATAAATAAATAAATAATATAATATATATATAACCCGCTATCTTTGAAAACCCATGCAGTTCTTCTTCCCTGCCTGGGGTGTCGCTGTCTGCTGTAGTGCTTCTAGCACAGTGTGGTCTGTAAATCAGCACTGATATGCAAACCAGACCTGTGCTAGAAACACCACAGCAGACAGCAACACCCCAGGCAGGGAACAGGAACTGCATGGGTTTTCAAAGATAGCGGGTGCTAGAATGAACACTATAACATGTGGCATTCTAGAACAAATAAGTCTGTACATCTGTTTATATGCTTTTAGTATTTTCTTGCTCTTACCATTGTTTCTCATTATCACCACCTTATGGACAATATTTGTGCTACTACAGCCAGGGCTGTATCAACAGCATTGTTGGCCCTGGGCAGAGCAATGCATTTGTTCCCCTACACCCCTATTCATGGGAAACAATAAAAAACTATATCCCCCCCCCCCCTGCGGTATCTCCACATGCTTCCATAAAGTGAATTGCTGCCAGCACTTGGATTGGAGAATAGCTCCAGCTATCCACCAATCGGCATGCTGCAGGCTGGGAGACAAGTAGAAAAATCTGCCTGGCCCCTCTGAGTGTGTGACAAACACCCCCCCTCCCCCCGCTCTGAAGCCAACTTCACATTGATCTCATGTCTGTCCATGTCTGTATATTGATTATCCTACCCACTGAAACATATGTAGTTTACCAAGACATTTGGTACTTCCATGGGTAAGACGAACAACCCATGGAACAGATGATTGTTTGAGTAGCTTGCTATTAGGATAACATTTGGGGGAATAATATCTGAAATACAGTGCAACAAAGATGGATACCTTCTATGTTCATTGTTTTTCATCATGTAAAAATACACATTAAACCTGTGGCATGCATTTTCTAGTGACCTGGAACGAGAGGTTTAGTGAACGCAGAGTATCAGCCTTTAGTCTTTCACACTGTGCGCCATTCATTATGTGGGCTGGGTACTTGTGTATTTTAGCAGCGCCCCCGATGTCCATCGCGCGATTTTTAAATTGCATCGCATGCCATGTACCAGATGGCATGCGATGCGACGCGATTTTGGCACCCTATACGATTATAAATTGTATAAGCACCCTAAAGGGTGCTTTTAAGCACCCAAATGGGTGCTTACGATGTTAAATGCAGCCCCACGCCAACCCCCCACTATAAACGTGAACCCGAAGCGCGGCGAGCGCAGCGAGCCCGCGAGGGGCGGCGGTACGCGTCCTACGACCTTTTCATACCCCCACTATCCACGTCAGCATGGAGTTGAGAATAGAAAGTGTGGCGAGCGCAGCAAGCCACCGAGCCCGAAGCGTGTATACACAAGTACCGTGGGCTGAACCACAGCCTATCAATTTCTTCAAAACAACTGACATCTTTATGGCACTGCGTAAATATTCATATGTCCTTTATTCTACTCACTTACTGGCTACATTCTCAGAAATATTATTTCAACAATATGGTAACATCCACCACATATAGGAGAACAAATGGCATTTCTATATCCCTGTCCTAAACATATGTTTTCCCACCTTAACAAGCCACTGTCTCTCATGTGATGCGTTATGGGTATAATGATTACAGAAACAGGTACAATGATCTGGCATTTAATAAATAATCTACCTTTGCTTGTTTCAGTTCCAAAAGTATGGTTTCCAAGCATATAGGATTTTGGTCTAATTAAATAACATATCTAAATAAAAAATGTGACAACTCATGATGAAAATGATTTTAATTAATTCATAACAAAATCATTAGACTACTAGATCTACAAGCATATTTCACATGTGATGATACAAGGTGAAAGCAGTTGCAATTTAGTTCAATGATCTATGAAATTACCATACAAAGGAAATTTAAATGAATGTGTTCGCAAGAGGAATTCTAACCAGTGCAGAAATAAAGTTGTGTTGCAATGAAAAAGCCAAGTACAGATATATATATATATATATATATATACACACACACATATACAGGTCGAGTATCCCGTATCCGAATATCCGTTATCCGAATTATTCCGAAATACGGACATTCCAGAAAGTGAAAAAATTTTTTTTTTTTTGCTAAAAACTCACTGGGGACATTTGTAACAGCATCACTGGGGACATGATATGTAACTGGCACTATATATGTGCAAGACAATGATTGCTTGGCATTCAAATTCAGTGCTGAGATAGTACACACATTTTGTTTCACGTTTTGAAACCTTGTTTTTTGAACAATTAAAATATATTTGTGTGTATTTTATGTGGTAATAAAATATATTTGTGTGTATATTATATGTTTATACAGCATAAATGCAAGATACTTCAAAATACATAATTGAAATATTAAAATATTCCGAAATACGGAATAATCCGTTATCCAAAATTCTCCTGGTCCCGAGCATTTTGGATAAGGGATACTCAACCTGTATATACATATACACACACATTCTGTAGGTTGGGCATCCTAATTACAACATTACAAAATGCTCCAAAATCCGAAAATGTTTAAATGCTGACAAGATAGTGGCGCCTCTACGTTCGGATATTCAGTGTAAACAAGGTTGAATGCACAGAATGACTACAAATATTGTGTTTTTTTTTTCTTTCAGGCTGTGCGTTTAAGATGTACATGAAATTAAATCCATTTCATGATTAAGCTGGCCATACACTAGTGTGATTTGGCCACTTTTTATCCGATTCTGATGGTTCGGGCTGAGAAATCAGATGAAAAGTGGCAAAACGGTCCTGTGCGCATCGGATCAGAGTCGTGGATCGGACATTCTGCATGTAAGATCCGGACATCCTTTGGCATCGATGAATGGGATACATTGTATGCAATATATCGTATGGGATCCAGCCACCGGGAAGCTGCCCGGTCACTTGTCTGGGTATTGCATGCGATGTATCATCCTAATGTATGGGGCCTTTAGGCTTGGGTCCCATCCCCAAGCTATCTCATTATGTATTTGCAAAAATTCTAAACTTTAAAAGAAATAAAAAATCTAAATACTTCATGCACTAAGCATATTGGGGATGTGAGACTCAACCTGTATGTCCAAAGTAACGAACACTGAGCATCAGTACCATAGCATTTGTGGCCACTTTGAGAAATGAGCAAAAGCTATCACTGTCTAATCTAACCCTACGCATAGGAGGCCATACTTCACAAGGCCCTGTTTGTAAAGGCTGGACTACTGCTCCTGTACAAGTAAAGCTGGGTACATACAAGGCGATTCATCTGACTATATATCATTCCTATGCAGATCGGAACAATACAGCAGCCACAATGCTCAGTACATACCCGCAATCGCACACTGCCTCGGTCATTCCCAGGATCGTCTTGTCATGCATTCTGTATGCCCAATGCGATGATCCAATGAAAAAACGGCATGCATTTTAAATGTAAAGGACAATGATGAATTGCACCAATTCCACCCGATTGTGCAGTGTAAAGAGAAGGCATGATGTATTGCTCCATCGCTAGCTACACATATCAGTGTGTGCACATAAGAGAACTATACAAAATTATAATCCAACTGACTTTAAAAACATACTCAAAATAGATAGGTTCATTATGAAGTATACAGATCATTATAGGGCCACACAAGACAAGGGCAGACTACTTTAGACTCAGACTACTGCAGTGTGTATGGCCAGCACTCAACACGTCTGCAATACTAAACTAACTAGAACAGATTTCAGTATATTAAGCTTTTGGATGAGACTACCTAGCTGGATCTGCAGAATGACTTATGGAACCAAAGTACAGATACAGCTACAAAGTCATTTCTGCAATATTTAGCTCTTTAGAAGGACCTGCGAATTTCCTATACACCTTTCCTGTGGTTACTCATAAAAACACATATGTAAAGACTATTAAAATCTTACTTGGGATAAAAAAAAAATCTTCCTCTTGACTTTTGTTAACTCATTTGAATGCTTTATTGGAAGTCGTTTTGTTCTGCTTATTCTTTGCTACATTTTAATCTTTGTTACGGTTAGTTTTATTCTTTTAATGAAGGCCCTGCGACCAATACACATTCCAAATACAGACAGATGGGGTTCTAGCAAATAAATGTGACATACTGTAGTGTACCATCTCCAGCTAAGTGAAAACTTGGTTGTTCACACATTCCTTAAACCAGAGTGGACAAACCCTGGGCGCCAGGTCACCACGGCGACCAGATTCTGCTCCCTGGCGAAAAGGTTTTTTTGGGGAGGAAGAAGAATCTGGTCGTGGCTGGTTACACTTGCAGGAAGGAACATCTGGGCAGAGCGCTCTTCAACTCTCCCACCTGGCTGTACAAGAGCAGGTCCACCGCGAGCTGGCACCGCGAGCCAATCAGGAATGGCAGTGGTAGCTCGACTCTTGATTGGCTGTCGGATTGAGCTCTGAATGACTTGTGATCTGGCGCGAGTTTCGAAATAGCCACACTGCGGCGGACCTGACGGGGGGAGAGTTCACGGCCTCTCTGCCCGGTTGTTCCTGCCACAAGCACATATGATAATGGAAGGGTGGAGGAGGAGGCTGCCATTTACCTGGTAGAGCAGGTTAACCCCTGGGCAATGAGCATTTACCCTGGCAGAGCAGGTTAGCCCCATGGCAATGAGCCCTGGCTGACCACGTTAACCACTGGCAGACCAGGTTAACCCCTGGGCAATGAGCATTTACCCTTGGCAGACCAGGTTAACCCCTGGGCAATGAACATTTACCCCTGGCAGAGCAGGTTAACCCCATGGCAAAAAGCATTTACCCCTGGCAGAGCAGGTCAACCCCAATGCAACAAGCATTTACCCCTGGCAGGCCAGGTTAATGAGCATTTACACCATGGCAATGAGCAGGGTAACCCCATGGCGAGGAGCATTTACCCCTGGCAGACCATGTATCTCATGGGGAAAAAAAGCATGCAACCCCTGGCATCAAGCATGAAACCCATAACAACGAGCATTTCGGTAAGCAGAACTTATGATGCATAATATGCAATAGGCATTACGGCGTGTGGTATAATATGTAATGGGTATTACAGTGTGTGGCATAATGTGTAAAGGGCATTACAGCGTGTGGTATATGTAATAGGCATTATGGCGTGTGGTATAATATGTAATGGGTATTACAGTGTGTGGCATAATGTGTAAAGGGCATTACAGCGTGTGGTATATGTAATAGGCATTATGGCGTGTGGTAAAATATTTAATAAGTGATATGGTGTGTGGCACAAGGTGTAATGGGCATTGCGGTGTGTAGCGTAATGTGCATTATGGCACATAGTAATAATATGTAATGGGTGTGTGCACATGTGTAATAGGTATTACGGTGTAACTTTTTGGCATGTGCCTTCGTCTTGCACTGTCCCTATTTTCAGATTGTCTGGCTACTGCACTTTCATCCTGGCTCCTAGATTTTAAAGAAATTTGTGTCGAGCCCTGCCTTAAACTGGCTGTCGTCTGGATTGTAACTTAAAAGATTACAGGCGTACATTGTATAGACACCTCTATAAACATTTTTTTTTTTTATATTACAGATAAACGCATTCTCTTTGCTTAAGTTCTACATTTATGGTGTTGAGCGAAAACAGGCACAAAACTATAAACACATTACACTGTGTACAGTATAGGCAGTATCTGTTTTAATAAGAGACTAGTTTACTCAGTAAATGGTTGACTAGACAGTTGGCCTTGATCCCAAACATGTATGTATATAGTTTGTGCTATCACCGACTTATGAAATGCATCTAAAGTTCAGAGGATCAAATTCCTCTTCTACAGCCATTTCAGAAGCCCTGCTGGATCAATGATAGACACAAGGCTGAACACATTTTATTATAGTGGTGTGTGTATATATATATATATATATATATATATATATATATATATATATATATATATATATATATATATAGAATATATATATATTAAATATGGTTTATCTCCCCTCCTCCATGGGATGAAAGAAGTAGGCGGCACTCCATGGACTTTGCAAAATATTTTGTATTAAACAAGCATACTTGTGTCACTTGCTATTGAACATGTAAATATGCTTGTTTAATACAAAATATTTTGCAAAGTCCGTGGAGTGCCACCTACTTCTTTCATCCCATGGAGGACGGGAGACAAACCATATTGTATACACAGAAGGAAGGCAACCCCGGCAATTGACGATTGATCGACCAGAGTGCCAGCCCGCACAACCTCTCTCTCGCTGATTGATTGATATATATATATATATATATATATATATATATATATATATATATATATATATATATATATATATATATATATATATCAATCAGAGTGATAAATAAGCTTGTAGCACAATTTCATAGTTGCTTATGCATATACATACTATAACATGGATGCACTGTTGCTGGATCTGTGCAGCTCTGTGATCGGATGGATTTCCTGGTCTCTTACCTCACTTTTCTCTCTTATCTCTCCAGCTTTTAATTCACAATCTGTTTTTAGCTCCTGTCTTTGTTACCTCCCAGCTGCGATAAACTTGATGTATGCAGGTCCATTATAAAGGTTAGAGTGGGTTAGGAATTACAGGGTCTTAACTGGCACTTCTGAGCAAAGATGAATATGACACAAGGGACCCACCCAACCAGACGTGAAGGGGTAGAGACAAATCAAGATACTCTGGGTCCTTAGGCAACATAAGAACGAGACTGGTATCTGGGTCCTTTAGTGCACTACTCGCTAGACCCTAGATTTAAACCAGAAGCGGATGATCAAGCTATGCCTGGCATATGGGTGAGGAGGAGGAGGTCTCTTTGGAACTGATGATGTCTGAATGGGAACAAGGTGACTGCAAGGAATTCCTGTTCTATCAGTGCCCTACACCATAGGGCATAGTCAACTGTTACGCCAGACCAATTAAATCAGCAGGGAATACCCCAAGTGTGAAACCCTGATGTTGGTTCCAACCTTGTTCATGAGCTAAGAGGAAAATTCACTGAAATAAATTGGTCCACTTGAAGAGAAAAGATATTGATTCCAAATTAAGCAGAATCATTGGGTTTTGACATGGTTCCCCTATTTTAGGAGCTGGGAAATGGCTATTTAACTAGCCTCTCCCCACACCGCAGACATTTTAGTAGTCAATTAGCAGGTTATTGACTATGCCTGTCAGTGTCCCTGTCTCGGGCCTCTTGGGGTCCTAATCACATTTACTTTATTTGCAGATATTTATTAATACTTGTGTAACAGAAGCATGGCGCTGTTCCTGCCTGCAGCAAGTACAGTATGCTAATATATGCCAGCTCACAATGCGCCCATGATGTAATAGCCTTGGTCAGAAATTGTGCATGGCCTTAGATAAGAAAGCATTGACAAATATTGGATTACGTGATAGAATAGTCGAAAGCCAGAAGTGCAATAAAAGCGAACCGATTCAGTGCTCTAGAAAATTAGCCCAAATTAAGGAGTCATTAAGCTTAATATGATTTAAGACATTTGCAATTGTCCTTGTGAATGGATTCAGGTAATAACTGCCAGAAAGAGCTGGGCGGTCAGTGAGACAAGCAGTTCTGGGCCATTTTTAAATTGAAGCAGAAAAAAAAATGACAAAGCAGAATCTAATCTTCGCCTACAAAATTACCCCAATGCATTAAAAAAATATGTATATATATTTATTAAAGGTTCAAAGTTAGGGCATTTTCATGTTCCAATGGCTGTTAGCAGACTATTTAGTGCTGTACTATAAGGTTATCTATATGTAATTACTGTCCTCTTTTCTAAAATATACAGACTGTAGGAAAAAAGTGGGACCACTGCTACCCTGAGCTAAAAAGGGAAAAGGTAGAAACGTGTAGTGCATAGGTAGTCATATAAACAATTGTACATATTGTAATGATCATATCTCTCCCTCTTGTTCTCTCAAGGCTTTTATTTATCTTCAATTAATTTAGTAAAATAATTATTGCCTAACTAAATGAGGATATTAGTTTAACATTACATGAGGAGAATGAAGGTGTTAACAGTATCCTATTACTAGGATGGTAATACACATTTGAATAGGTCAATTATTAAGTTTACAAGGTTTACTAAACACTGGCATTGAAGATAAATGCACCGGCAGTATATATAAAATATAAGATGTACTTACTAATGTGGGGTACACACCAGGACGACCACCGTCGTTCACGACCGATAGACGACCATGGAACGATTTCCCTTGGACTTCCCGGGAGCTCCCAGGCAGTCCCCAGCAAACGATTAGCAAAAATTGTGTTTTTTTGCGGAACGATCTAGATCCGATCCCGATGCGCCCGCGATGGTCGTTAAGACGGTCGGATCGCTGGTTTTTGTTTTTTTTGCAAGAACACATGCGACCGTCGTCAGATGGGCCTTTGAAATTTGAATGAAGGGGCTGGACTAGCAGAGGGGGAGGACTAGCAGAGGGGGATAGGAATAGCAGCAGCCATTTTAAACCAGTGTATTTCTGCTTTGTTACTAGTGAGGCTTGGTTTATACCTGCTGAACGCTGGACATAGCTATTTACACATTACTTTGTTTTGCCTGCCATTACAAAGTGTCTTTTAACCCTGCACTATGGAGAATGCAGTGATGGGTAGTCACCAGCAACAGTACCTGCTCTATTATGCAGTTTTGAAGCTCAGGCGTCAGAGAGCCCAGCGCAGGAGAGAAAGATCATGCTGGACAAAGCAGTGGCTACTTCAGCGTCAGACTCGTTCGCACATGCCACTGCTCAGGGACATCAGGGAGAATAACCCAGACGATTTCCGTAACTTCTTGAGGATGGATGATGCCACATTCCAGGAATTGCTGCGTCTGGTGACTCCCCACATCGAGAAGCAGGATACCAAGTATCGCATGGCTATCCCTGCTGAGGAACGGCTGGTGGTCACCCTGAGGTTTCTGGCGACAGGACGGTCTCTTGCTGACCTAAAGTTTGGATCCCTCATCTCCCCGCAAGCTTTGGGCCTCATCATCCCGGAGACCTGCAAAGCCATTGTGAAGGTGCTGCAGTACCAGTATTGCAAGGTAAGGATGAAATATACACTGTACACTTTATTGTGCAAACAAAATATTTTTATTTATAATTTAGGCCTAGGACAGAAACAGGTTTTTTAGGCCTTTCATGGTTAAAACATGTAAAATAGTAAATAGATTGTGTCAACAAAAATATATTATAATACCATATATAAAAGATATTGTACAAAAACACACACTATATATAAAGATTTAAGTATGTATGACCCAGTTTAAACTTTCCCAATAAGTACGGGCTACTGTGTGGCAGAGGATGTCTGCCGCAGATAAGTAAAGGCTGCGGCCCACATGGCGCATGGCGCAGATGCAATGGTCCCGGCCACATTGATGTGCGCCATACGCCATGTGAGCAGTGGCCATCACATACCTGCAGCTGAGACCATGTCTGCCGCACAGTACCCCATACTATTGGTAAAGACAAAAGGGCAATAAATGGAGTTTGCTATCCAGATTGAGGAGAATCCTGTTCTCCCTCTGGTAATGCAGGTACAGGTAGCAGCATATAAAAAAACAAAAAACACACTCTGGTAACTTCTGGAACAGGCACTTACAACAGTAGGGATAAGGTACTGTGTGGCAGAGGATGTCTGCTGCAGATATGTAAAGGCTGCGGCCCACATGGCGCATGGCGCAGATGCAATGGCCCCCGCCCCATTGATGTGCGCCATACACCATGTGAGCAGTGGCCATCACATACCTGCAGCTGAGACCATGTCTTCGGCACAGTACCCCATACTATTGGCAAAGAAAAAAGGGCAATAAATGGAGTTTGCTATCCAGATTGAGGAGAATCCTGTTCTCCCTCTGGTAATGCAGGTACAGGTAGCAGCATATATGTAGAAAACCAAGACAAAAGACACTCTGGTAACTTCTGGAACATGCCCTTACAACAGTAGGGATAAGGTACTGTGCGGCAGAGGATGTCTGCTGCAGATATGTAAAGGCTGCGGCCCACATGGCGCATGGCGCAGATGCAATGGCCCCCGCCCCATTGATGTGCGCCATACGCCATGTGAGCAGTGGCCATCACATACCTGCAGCCGAGACCATGTCTGCCGCACAGTACCCCATACTATTGGTAAAGACAAAAGGGCAATAAATGGAGTTTGCTATCCAGATTGAGGAGAATCCTGTTCTCCCTCTGGTAATGCAGGTACAGGTAGCAGCATATAAATAAACAAAAATACACACTGTGGCCCTTGTGTGGCAGAGGATGTCTGCTGCAGATATGTAAAGGCTGCGGCCCACATGGCGCATGGCGCAGATGCAATGGCCCCCGCCCCATTGATGTGCGCCATACGCCATGTGAGCAGTGGCCATCACATACCTGCAGCCGAGACCATGTCTGCCGCACAGTACCCCATACTATTGGTAAAGACAAAAGGGCAATAAATGGAGTTTGCTATCCAGATTGAGGAGAATCCTGTTCTCCCTCTGGTAATGCAGGTACAGGTAGCAGCATATAAATAAACAAAAATACACACTGTGGCCCTTGTGTGGCAGAGGATGTCTGCTGCAGATATGTAAAGGCTGCGGCCCACATGGCGCATGGCGCAGATGCAATGGTCCCGGCCCCATTGATGTGCGCCATACGCCATGTGAGCAGTGGCCATCACATACCTGCAGCTGAGACCATGTCGATGGTAAATGATAAAGTAGCCTATTTTTTAAGACAGATCCTCAAAAACAGGACACTCTGGATCTTCTATCAGTAAAGAACTGTAGAATTGACGGTACTGGGGGGGTTGAGAAGGCTGTGTAGGTGTTGACTGGGTATGTGTTGGAATTGTGCTCGACTGGCCTGCTACGGTGGCAGGCGGAGTAGGCACTGGTGATTCTAATGACAGTGGTGTGTCTGGTGCACTACCAATGCCAACTATTTTAGTGCCACTGTTGAGATACCCTAAACTGCCATTATACACCAACTCCATGCATAACTTTTCAAAAGTAAGTTGCTGGTCAGGAGCCATGTTGCGAACACACTCTGCCACATAAGTGAAGTAGTTGTCATGTTTGTCCGGGTTTCTTTGCAGGACTTGATGTGCCCGCATCATAAATTCTTCATGTGCCGCTGCTTCTCCTTTTTTTCCTTTGCCACGCATTTTTTTGGCACGGGGGAGTGGTGGAGTGGGTTCCAGGGTGGGTGGCGGAGTGCGTGCCGGAGTAGGAACTTCGTTAGATGTGCATGCATTATCAGATAGGACAGATAGGTCTGGGGTTGCAGGTGGGTAGTCACCAAGCTGTAAAAAAATTGAACATGTTTACTAATCAATTCTATTTACTTCTAATTTCAGTTCCCTACCAGCGTGAATGAATGGAAAGTCATCGCAGAGGAGTTTGAACAGCGATGGAACTTCCCAAATTGCGGTGGAGCCATTGATGGCAAACATGTCCGCATAGCCCAGCCTATCAATAGTGGTTCCTACTATTTTAATTACAAGGGCTATTTTAGCATTGTACTAATGGCTGTGGTGAATGCCAACTATGAGTTTATCTTCCTGGATGTAGGAAGGAATGGCCGTGCATCGGATGGTGGCACTTTCAAGGACACAAAGTTCTACGAAAGGCTCATAGCGAACACCCTTCACTTGCCGTCTGTCCAGGAAACTAAACAGGGGCTTAACTTTGTTTTTGTGGCTGACGAGGCTTTTGGCCTGCACGAGCATGTCATGAAGCCATATGCGCAAAGGGGCCTGAACCATGACAAAAGGATCTTTAACTACAGGCTATCCAGGGCACGGCGTGTTGTGGAAAATGCTTTTGGCATCCTGGCAAGCCGGTTTCGCATTTTTCACACTGCCATTAACCTGAGGGTGGACAAAATTGACTGGGTTGTCACGGCGTGCTGTGTCCTGCACAATTTGCTCCGCAGAAAAGCCACACAGCAAAGGGCTACAGGCACAGCACTCCAAGAAGACCAAGAACTGCCAGAGGAGGTAGTGCAGATATCCTCCTTGCAAACCCCAACACAACGCTACACAGGGAGTGCACGAGCCAAACAGGTGAGGGAAGAGTACATGGCCTACTTTAATGGGGAGGGAGCTGTGGATTGGCAGGAGGAATCAATTAGATAGCCAAAAAAATAGACTCACCGATGCAGACTGCGAATTCTCCTCCTCCTCCTGCGCCGCGACTTCTTGGTTTTCCTGTTCGACCATAAGGACTACTCCTGTCCTCATCGACTCCTGGCTGAGGGTGAATGTCAACCGGTCATAGTACCAGAGCGATGTTTGATACATCTCGTCGACTCCAGCACCAGACTTCTTTGCAGCCTCCATCTTCTTGTGTTCCTTTAAGAACACCGTGCGCATATTCTGGATGCGTTTCCTCACCCATTCAACATTGGCCTCTGGGTGAAATGGAAGACTGTAGCGTGCCAACTCCTCCAAGGCTTGGTTTCTTTTCATTTTGTTTGAATACTCCTTGGATTTGGTTCTCCACAGGCATTCGTGTGTACGATATTTTTCAATAAACCCTTCCAAAAACTCTTGTTCCTTTGCGTTGGACATTGGGACTGTAAAAAGATAAAACCATTTTAGTTGTTATAGTTATACCCATGTTTTGTTTCATATTTAAATTTTTATAGTTATAGTTACCAGTTTACCTAGTTCTTATGTTTTAAGTATTTAAAATGTTAATAAACTTTTATGAAAACCACTATACATTTTATTGTGCAGATTGCTATTCACACACACAGGTGAATGGGGCCTAGCAGAGAGGAGTGCTTGGAATACTGCAATGGTGGACAATGGTTTATGTATATATATCTATATATACACAAACACACACACACACACAGGTGAATGGGGCCTAGCAGAGAGGAGTGCTTGGAATACTGCAATGGTGGACAATGGTTTATGTATATATATCTATATATACACAAACACACACACACAGGTGAATGGGGCCTAGCAGAGAGGAGTGCTTGGAATACTGCAATGGTGGACAATGGTTTATGTATATATATCTATATATACACAAACACACACACACAGGTGAATGGGGCCTAGCAGAGAGGAGTGCTTGGAATACTGCAATGGTGGACAATGGTTTATGTATATATATCTATATATACACAAACACACACACACACAGGTGAATGGGGCCTAGCAGAGAGGAGTGCTTGGAATACTGCAATGGTGGACAATGGTTTATGTATATATATCTATATATACACAAACACACACACACACAGGTGAATGGGGCCTAGCAGAGAGGAGTGCTTGGAATACTGCAATGGTGGACAATGGTTTATGTATATATATCTATATATACACAAACACACACACACAGGTGAATGGGGCCTAGCAGAGAGGAGTGCTTGGAATACTGCAATGGTGGACAATGGTTTATGTATATATATCTATATATACACAAACACACACACACAGGTGAATGGGGCCTAGCAGAGAGGAGTGCTTGGAATACTGCAATGGTGGACAATGGTTTATGTATATATATCTATATATACACAAACACACACACACAGGTGAATGGGGCCTAGCAGAGAGGAGTGCTTGGAATACTGCAATGGTGGACAATGGTTTATGTATATATATCTATATATACACAAACACACACACACAGGTGAATGGGGCCTAGCAGAGAGGAGTGCTTGGAATACTGCAATGGTGGACAATGGTTTATGTATATATATCTATATATACACAAACACACACACACACAGGTGAATGGGGCCTAGCAGAGAGGAGTGCTTGGAATACTGCAATGGTGGACAATGGTTTATGTATATATATCTATATATACACAAACACACACACACACAGGTGAATGGGGCCTAGCAGAGAGGAGTGCTTGGAATACTGCAATGGTGGACATTGGTTATATGTATACACACAGACATGGGGCCCACCCAAAAAAAACAGTGACATGGTCGGGTGCACGGTTGCCAAACCAGTGCTTTATACACACTATATACATTGGTGGCAACAGTGGGCATGCATAGAAGAGCATTGGGAGTGCAAACATACCAGGTTGTTGTTCTGGGAGATGAGACAAGAAGGAGAGTCCAACTGCTGCGCCAGCGCTGTTTGCTATGTGGAAAAACATGGCGCCGGGGGAGTGTTTAGGAAATGCCACTCAAATAGGCTGGATCAAACGACGGACGCACCGACGGACGGACGACGGAGGCGGCAAAAAACACTCACGATCTGCATACGATTGACGGTCGGTCGGCCTGGGATTGACAGATCCTACCTGCAGCACGTAGGACCAAAGATGCGACCAAACGAGCGGCGTGAACGCGCATTTGATCGGAATCGGATCAAATAAATGTCAAAAACACACGATAGTACATACAATCTGCATACAACCGGTCGGAATTGGATCTAAATTGACAGAATCGTGCCCTAGTCGTCCTGGTGTGTACCCAGCATAACACTACAGTGTTACCAAACCTTCTATGCAATAACATGCTACATTCTATGCTCTCCCGCCACAACTGAAGCGCAATGGACACTGACATTTTGTTACATACTTGTACGATACATGGCATCTAAGCTCATGGATAATATAGGTAGTGTAAGGGGGCATAGGGTCGACAGCACAAAGGTCCAAATGCATTGGGTCGACCACTATAGGTCGACATGCATCAAGCTTGACATGTCTGAAGGTTGACATGGGGTTAGGTCGATAGGGACATTAGGTAAACATGGACAAGATTAACAGTCAAAAGGTCGACATGGGGTTTTTCACTTTTTTTATCCCGAATGTCGACATGGACACTAATAAAGTGCCCCGTGCGCGCTCGCCATGCTCTGCACACTATTTTATTCTCCTAAAATGCCCTAGTGGACGGTAGGGCATGAAGTACTGCCTGTTAGCACATGTCAGCTAAAAATGAAGTGAAAAACCCCATTGCGACCTTTTGACTGTCGACCTAGCCCATGTCAACCTAATCCTTGTGTCGACCTAACCCTATGTTGACCTTCAGACATGTCGACCTTGATGCATGTCGACCTATAGTAGTCGAGCCAATGCATGTCGTATATAGTCTTAAAAATCCTCTACAAAACGTGACTTGCACCCTACTGCACCAATATTAGTAGGAGGCCTGAATTATATGCAGATAGAGAATGCCCGATGCAGGCACCGAACACAGCCCCCACCGCTGACTGCAGGAGAACGGTGTTACTCAGACAGCTGCAGGCACCAGCCTAAGTGGGGGACCTTTCAGCAATTCACTTGGTTATTATTACACACACTTCACTTTCAAGAGCAACACAGACATCCCCGAGTGATGCAGGTGCATCTTACACTATATCGTGCCTTCATAATCCCACAGCCCACAAAAGGGGAAGGTGCTCGGCTTAAAATATAGACTTGGTAGATGTAAGAGGAAGTTAGAACAGCTGGCTGGGTTATAAGGCTGTGCATCAGCAGCACACACCCCTCAAGCAGCCAATCCAAAGGTTTCAGTAGTGCACAAGCACATGTACTGTACGCCACATTTTGGTTAGACATGTTTTGTTATTTGTTATATTCACTACAGAGATACATATCCATCACTTTCTGTGCATGAATGTGAAACGATAGCTGCGTTCTCGAACATTAATCAACTGGCTGCATTATTTCTTTGAATCCAGTGGCCCCAGCTGCATCTAAACTGCAAGCAGCTGCACACCTGGTCAGCAACAAGCAGGAGGCTCAGGGGCATGTGGGGAGCTGTAGCTGCATGAAGGTCTCCTAACCATCGCTGTGCACTGCTGCTTAACCGCTTCACTGCCATATAGGATGGAAACAAAAGAAGAAAAAGGTCTTTATCTCTACAATATAAGGCAATTTCAGATTGCTAAATAAGCCAAACAAGTTGTTGAAAGAATTGGCAGTATTTTACTTCCACAATACAGCCATTGTACAGACAGTGGTGAAAGGGAATACTGTATAGTTTCACACACCTCAATACAGCCTTACTAAAGCTCTGCAAGTGGAAAATACATTGAATAAAGATATAGTTTGTACAGTATGGTCATTTCCAACCAAAAGTTACCAGGACAACAACAAAGTAGAGGAACAGTTCGGGTTTTAACCAAGAAACATAGCAACATATCGTCCATAGTTTTCCATAACATCAGAGTTATTGTCTGAACAATGGACAATGTATGTTGTCATTGGAGAATAATACACTAATCTAGTTGTCTTATGTCAATAAACTCTACCATCCTATGCTTGAAATACATCAAAGTAATACAATAAAGTAAACAAAATATATTAAAAAGAAAAATCAACAAATATAAAAATAAATTGTGACTCGCTCTCTCTCCCCCTCCCTAAGCCCAGACCCCATTCAGATGATAGATTCATTTACAGCAGGAGTAAACTCAATAGGAGGTTCATTAGCTACTAGTAGTAAATACCAAGAGGTATTCCGTAAGTTTTGATGTATTTGTTGTCTCATGTCATATTTCTGCAAAGAAAGTGTCAATGTTTGATTCCTTATTTAGGCTAATTACAAGCCAATCCATTCAAATTAAATTGAATAGTTTGCACTTGAATAGTGGAAATGTTGGAGGTTATGTAAAAAATAAATTAGTGGAGGATAGTTTTACGGGCCGATGCACTAATAGCCAATAAAAAGATGTCCAGCGTAAATGGAATATAATTAGATACTGATGGAGCCCACCTCATTCACGCTGGGGCTGTCCATCCACCAGCCTCCGCCATCGGCTGACGGAAGGGCTGTTCCGACGGAGCCCCCTTATTAGTCCCCGCCGCCGGTCACTGCCTCCTCACTGAAGTGGGGTTGGGCAGGGTTTCCGATCCCTGCCACCGAGTGACTGGCACACGCGTGCATGCGTGATGCTTGCGTGTCCCAGTCAGATGGAGTTCCTCTCAGCCAGCACTTACCAGCGGGGACATTCTGGAGCTGAATGAGAGGGGCTCCATTTGTAATAATGTTTTTATACATATGCTTTTAATCAGGTGTAGCCAACGCCAGTCCTCAAAGGCTACCAAAAGTCATAATAAATAATTAACATAAACATTGACAATGCCCAACAGCACTTTAATGTCCTTTACACAAAACTACCATCAATTATTTCCCTCCCACAATCCTCACCCACCCACCCCCCCCCCCCTACGCACACACACACACTATATGCCTGAAAGTACCACAGTAGATATATTCCCTTAACAGTAATCTGTGAAAAAAGGCCACACTCTCTCTCTCAGGGACTCTGATGTAATGTTACATTACTTCTCAGTCCTGCCTGGTCTTACATCAGCAGCGTCCGTCCTGCTGGAGGAAAAATGCCTCGATATAAAATTGATTCATCATTTGTTTCTGTGGTTAGAGAGAGCAGAGCAGGATGCGAAAATAACTTACTGCTTTCTAAGCCAACAAAAACGGCAAACTCCCTTGCACAGATATGGTTAAAGGGATGAACAGGACAGTGTTTTTTTGTATTCACTTAAACAGAGGAAATGAAGTAAAGTCATTTTTCTAACCCGGAGTACAAGTCACAAAGCTCACTCTCTGCCTCATGCCAACTGGCGCTGGTCCCATTTACAGTAACTTGTTTACGCCTCACCAACGATATCTGCAAAGGAAAATATTTCAGTCTTCTAAGCAGAATTCTCATTCCAATCTGGAAGGGAGGAAAATTTCAAGCCACAGGCATCTTCTTTAGAGGGAAACAAGTAGGCACTGTCTAACTATTCCTTTCATTTAAAATTGAGGAATAAAATGAATTAGGCATACTGTATAATGTGTCTAATACGGTTCCCCTATTTTACAGGAATATACTGTAGCACAAAAACTTATATTACCATGAACAACTGTGTCCGGACTCTTGCCTGCAGCCAGCATATTTCATAACATTCTATATTACTCCATGCTGTATTATTAAATAGAAAATATAGAACACTTATAATGCTCAGGAAGAGATGGAAATTTCCACTGTCTCCAATGGTAGAATAAGCAGACACTTAGGGGGAAATTTACTAAGATGGCAGCTCTATTTCAGATGGGATGTTGGTATGGGCAACCAATCAGACACTATTATCTTCTTCTTCTGACTAATTGTAAACCCAATTTAGGGTAACAGTGGTGTGGGGTGCGGTGCCCCTGGACTGGTTGAGCTGGTTGGCTTTAGTGCGGCATTCCCTTACATTCTATTAACACTTTTCCCTCACTAACACTCTCTCTCTTATTTTAATTACATTTCATTTATATCTCTCTTTATGTATAGCTTCGGCTTCCTATCACTAATTATTAACACTTAGTATCTCACTGGCATGCCGCACTGGGCTTCCCAGCTTATGATAGTTTTTGGGGTGCCGCACCCTGCACCTAGATATAGCGCTAGGGACCCCCAATATACAGAGAAGCCTTGACGCGGCTTGGGGGCATAGCATACACCTGCGCAGGTATATGTAACCAATATCTCTGAATTCTATTATCATGTAGTGTTCAAGATTGGTTGCTAAAACTATTCAGTGTGCCGGGGGAACCAATGTCTTGTTACTTACTAAGTATTAACCCCTCCCTTGCATGCACCTGAAAAGTTTTACTGAACTAATTTGAGCATCTACCACTATCTGTAACTATTATCTTCTAGAAGGTGCTAAATAAATAAGATTCTGATTGGTTGCTCATAGCAACATCCCAAATGAAAAGAACTCCCATCTTACTAAATGATCTTACTAAATTTAGACTGAATATCAATGCTCAGTACCATATAACATTTTACTGCCCAAAGGTCTCATGTTTAGCTAAATGAAGGAGATTCAATATAGATAGATCTCTCTATCTATATATAGAGTACCCGCTAGGCTGTTTTAGCAGGGCGCTACGCCCTGCCCGATTTTTAAAGAACAAAATGCGCCCTGCCTCTCTGGCAGCACCCCGCTAAAACAGCCTGCCTCTGACCCCTCTGGTGTGACTGGGGAAGCCCGGCGCCGCTGTAGAAAGCGATGCCCGGGGCTTCCCCAGCAGTGTAGAGCCTTCGGGGTGGTCAAGCCCATCCCCTTCAGTGACACCGGCACGCCTCTTTTCTTGACGCTGGCTGCCAGGCCACCTCTTTTCATCACGGCACGCCCAGACACGCCCCTTTTGTGAAGTTGGCAGCCCGGGACCAGCCAAAACAGTGATGTCGGCAGGCCCGGTCCACCCCCATCCATATTTGAAATCACGATTATTGGCCAAATATGAACAGAGCTGCCATTCTTCATCCAAAGTAGAATGTGGTAAAACGAAATGCTTAGGAAGCAATAGAGCCTGTATTTGCCATTAGAACTAGTAAGAGCAATTATTTGCAATCTTAAGGGGTTAATCCAATTAGCCCCAGGTGCGAGTCATCGCGGCAGCAGGCACACTTTACGGCGAATTGGCACAAAAGTGCTCACTGTCCCATAGGGCTGCAAAAATATATAGTGCTAATACTATATGTGCTGAAACAGCCAACGAAGGGTGCTAGATCAGGTGCCATTACCTGTACTAAAAAGCTGTGGAAACAGAACATCACACCCTTTGCAGTTAATGGGATTGACACCCAAGTATGAAATATGCAAGGAAGGCATGCTTTTAAGAAAAAAGGTACTTGTGTATTTTGGCGGCGCCCATCGCATCGCATACCATAACACATACGATGGTATGCGATGCGACGCGATATCGTACGATAGTGCACGATGGCATACAATTTTGAAATTGTATGCCATTGTACATGGCATACGATGCGATGCGATGCGATTAAACATTGTATAAGCACCCTAATGGGTGCTTATACAATGTTAAGCACCCAAATGGGTGCTTACAATGTTAAATGCACCCCCACGCCACCCCCCGCTATAAACGTGAACCCGAAGCGTGGCGAGCGCAGCGAGCCCGCGAGGGGCGGCGGTACGCGTCCACGACCTTTTCATACCCCCACTATCCACGTCGGCGTGGAGTTGAGAATAGAATAGTGTGGCGAGCGCAGCGAGCCACCGAGCCCGAAGCGTGGCGAGCGCAGCGAGCCCCGCGAGGGGCCGCGGATACCTTCACAGGTAAACGCGTCCCCTCGCGGGCTTCACAGGTGTCCGCGTCGCCACGGACACCTGTGAAGCCCGCGAGGGGACGCGTATAACTGTGAAGGTATCCGCGTCCCCTCGCGAGGCTCGCTGCGCTCGCCACGCTTCGGGCTCGGTGGCTCGCTGCGCTCGCCACACTATTCTATTCTCAACTCCACGCCGACGTGGATAGTGGGGGTATGAAAAGGTCGTAGGACGCGTACCGCCGCCCCTCGCGGGCTCGCTGCGCTCGCCACGCTTCGGGTTCACGTTTATAGCGGGGGGTGGCGTGGGGGTGCATTTAACATTGTAAGCACCCATTTGGGTGCTCAAAAGCACCCTTTAGGGTGCTTATACGATTTTTGGTCGTATAGGGGGTCAAAATCGCGTCCCATCGCATCGCATGCCATCGGGTGCATGGCATGCGATGCGATGCGATCTGTTCGTCGTACGACGGACATCGGGGGCGCCGCCAAAATACACAAGTACCAGAAAAACAGTATGAATAGACCAATAGATATATACACAGCAACTCAAATGATCCTCTGCTCAGCAGCAGACCCCGCATAGACCTGCACCTTACTTTGTGCTGGAAAGCTGGTCCTTCCTTCTCCACAGTGCCATCTTCTTAATGATATTTGGGAAGTTGGCACATTCACACAAGAGGGAAAAGGCCCTTGCAATGTGCCAGAGTATTTGCTTTCACAGTGCTGCAACATCTTCCCAAACAGGTCATTTATTGGGGTAAGGTAAGTATACTTTGGGTACTGGGCATGTACGCAGTGCCCCCTGGACCTAGGGGCCGATGTGCACCACACACTCAGCACCCATTTTGAACATGCCTATTGACTGCGCAGCCTCAGCTATTTTGCCTGCATTACTAACAAAAAATGTGGGAGGAACTTTAGCTGTCCATAATAAAGTGGATGGGGGAATTATACTTTAATGAATAATTCCTTCACCTTCAGAGGTCACAGCCAATAATGACAATTGTGTGGTTTTGTGGCCCTTTACTTTTGTGAGCTACTACAAGCAGGAAGCACCCTAGCGAATACATCCCAGCATGCCTTGCACATAGTTTTAGCATTCCCTAATAGCAAAACTGTGGCAAGGCATGATGGGACTTGTAGTTTCACAACAGCTGGGGGGGGGCATAGTTTGAACATGCCTGCCTTAAACTCATGGAAGCTCCAGGACTAAAGAGATCTTGTGAAAACTGAAATATTTCACAAAATATATCGTCAAAGGAGTGCGGCTGCAACACTCACTAACAATTTCCTAACTGCCTCTGAAAGCAGCATTAGCAGAAAAGCTGTTTGTCAGGAGCTTCGTGACTTGGATTTCCATGGCCAAGCAGCTGCACACAAACCTTATGTCACCATAGACAATGCCAAATGTCAGCTGGAGCAGCAAAAACACAATGTCTGGCGTGAAAAAATATTTTACACTATCGGGTTGGCGAATGGGGAATTATGATCTCTAGCTTTTGTTCATGGTTTCACCCCTAGTTTTGGTGAAAAGAAGCATACAATGATTTATTAGAGAATTCTGTGCTCCTAACTTTACAGCAACAATTGCATTTTTTTAAGAGGTTCTTAAAAAAAAAAAAAAAAAAAGGTTGGTATGAAAGAGTGGACCTCAAACCCATTAACTTGGTTTCAAACTGGGACAGGAAGGCCCACAGTTGGAATGCAGTTGTAGAGGCCCATGTTTAGGGGTGTGGCCAGTCTCCAGAGGGGGTGTGGTTAGCCACCTCATTGGTTTACCTAACCAATAAAAGAGTGAATGGCCTAGGTAATACATACAGTAATTACTGCTAGTGTATGCATGATAATGTTCAACTACTGTAGGTTAATAACCGCACTGCACTGTAGAGAATACACCACAGAATACACACAGTAAACCACCCTGATCCCTAGAGGAGGGTTACCACTATACCCCTGCTGGCCCGTCCAACCCTGGATGAATGCCTGACTACACTAATGCAGTTAAGGCTAATTGCATGAGAATCCCCACCGCCAGATTCCAAAAATCAGGCAGAAAACAAAAAGAAGTATATAGGCTGTTATAGCAGCAAAGGGTGGATCAGCTCCATATTAATACCCATGGTATTAAATATGGATATTCAGCAAGCATATGGGTGTGATGTTCGGGTGTGCACATACTTTTGGCAATGTAGTATATCTAAAATTTTAGAAGCAATAAAATACAAGGATGACTGCAGACCTTCAGTCAGTGCTATCTCAGATTTTTTTTTGGCTACTAGTCGAGGCTGATTGAATGAGATACATCATTTCCTAGAATCTGTTGTTTAAAAAAAAAAAAATGAACACAAAAGACATGATAATTATTAAGCCCTTGCAAGTAACAAAGTTGCACTTGGTAATGAGCTTTTCTCCATTTCCAGATAGCTAGGAACAGATGTGAGTTATCTTCCTGGTAAAAATCACTGTTCTAAGAAGAACCACAGAGCATGCATCACTGCCGTACATTTTGCAAAAAGAACATGTGATTAATAAAAGGTGGTTTGTTTATTTTTTTCAATTGTTGCAGGATTTGCGCTACACACTGATAAGTCCGATAAATGTCACTTCACAAGCGAGAGTCTTATGTCTGTCTCACATAAGAAAAGAGTATAATGTTCAGAAGCTGCTCTACAATAACTTCACATAATTATGACAATCTTGTCAAGTCTGGACTAGTCTCAAAAAACATTCCAATGATGAACTTGATCCTATACTTATCTCTACTTCACTTCATACAAAATGTAATCTTTTATTGAATATTAAGTGCTAATAATACAAAACAATACATAGGCCAGTATTCAATGCTCCCGATTCACCGTTTTTGTGGGCGAATCGGGCAGTTTTCACTCCCTGCGGTGAATCTTTTTCACTGAAAATCTGATTCACCCTATTCAATGTTCACTGTTCGCCGAAAGCGACCAGTGAATGCCGGCCAGTTCTCAGTTTCATGCTCGCTGCAATATTTCAATGGGGTCTTCACTGGGATTCGCCGAGAGTGTATTCAATGCTAGGATGGAGAACTGCTTTCAGCATGATTTTTCGCCATGATTCACCATTTTGCATTCGACATCTTTTTTAGGTGAACTGGAAAGTGATCTTTTAAAAGAAAGGGTTTTTTTGTATCAAAAAATCTGATTTTTTTCTCTGTGAAGCGTCATGCTATTTTTATTCATGTGCTTGAAGCACATTAATATATACAGTATTTCATTTAAACTTTTTTACACATTCGCCAGCAGGGGGCCGGAACACACTCAATAAATATTCATATATTCACTTCACACTGGTCCCGGCTTGTGGGGCAGCTTCTGCTGCCTGTGTCCCCGGGAGCCCTCCCCCACAAATTCTGGGGCAGGCAGGGAGGCTTACATCTCCCTGCCTGCCTCCATCCCCCGGCTCCCTGCGGTGGTTAAAATTTGCCGTCAGGGGTCAGCGAGCAGGGTGACAGGAAGGGCGAATAAGGTGACAGGGAGGGCTCCGGAACCCTGCGAATGTGCAGCGAATCCTAAACAGGATTCGCTGCACATGGAGAAAAAAACCATTGAATACTCCCCATAAAGTTTTGCAATTTTGAAGAAGATTCTATGTCCTTTATTGTCAGAATAGTTATATTTCATTCAAAAATGAGCTTCTTTACTCCCCAAATTTTGGATCACGGTCATTGATGTGTGATCACAGTATTATGGCCCAATGGCTCATGTTTGACATCACTTGGGCAAATATTGGGACAGATATTTTCAGTTAATCATGCCCACCAGCAGGCAAGGCCTTGCCCACCATGGCATTGGCATGCTGCAGTCACATCCATTGTCCCTATTCACACATCAATTTCAAATGGCATGCCCCTGTGCCTAGCATTTTCTGGGCATGCCTGGTTTAAAAATCACACAAGGTACATTCGGCAAAATGGGTATACACTGTAGTTGTCTAAATTCGCTTTGGCATCCTTCAGTGTCAACATTTTTAAACAGCTGCTTAGGAAAGTGAAATTGTCATTTCTGGTATTATTTTGTGGCAATGAAGGCATATGATGTTCTGTGATTAATGTTTAATCAACTAGTTAGCAGAAATACTTTGTAGAGTCTGTTTAATAGTAAAAGAATACTAAGGTGCAAGACAAAAATGTACAGTAGTAGCATAAAAAAATAAAGCAGCACTGGACGACAAAATCTGTAGATGATGCAGGTTTAGGTCTTCCATTCACAGATGTAAGTTGTACTGAATATGATGGAGGAGGTCACCCACATATGCAGGATGGATCTTAACTCCCTAGGCTAGATGACAGGGTGAACAGACAGATGCAGAAGAGAGTTAAGAATTTTGGTGTCTTAAGGCCCCCATACATTAGGCAGACATCACATGTAAAGACTTCCAAAGCTGCAGCAGTGGCGGTTGGCAGGATAATAAAATAAAAAAATAAAAACCCTGTCAAAAGACTCGCTGGCCAATGATTGGCTGAGAGAGCTCTCTCAGCCAATCAACAACTGGACAGTCTGTTGACAGTATTTTTTTTTTTTATTCTGCTTCCCACCCTGGCAGCTGCTCGCACCTCAGCTGCTGCCACCCACCCCACTGCCCGAACCTCAGTAGCTGCCGCCTGCCCTACCGCCCAGAACTCAGCAGCACTGCCCACCCCGCCGCCCACACCTGCAGATAGGACCTACGGAATCAGACCCAAAACATTGCGGGTGCAAAAAAGACTTGCGATGTGCTGCTGATGGGTCCTATCCCAAAGATCCTATGTGCAGGAGGTTCAATGTCTAGGGTCCGACACATAGGGTCGGATAGGATGGGATGTCAAACACATGCAACTTGGTCACATTTATCAGCCCGATCCATCAGAATTGGGCAAATCGGACCAAATATATATAATCCATGTACTTGCATTAATGGGCATTTGGACCTGCAACTGTTGGTAGTCGTTTGATGGTAGATGGACCTCTATCATTTCATATTATTATTAATAGTGGTGGTGATGCTTTTCTTAACACCACATCTGTGTCTTTGTTAACAGCATTAATGTGTGATTCAGTGGAAATTGGCTGTTATATGGGGAGATACTCACTAATTCTTCTGTGGAAGGCCTGCTCATCAGAAGGCCCACCTACAATGTAATTTACAGTTCTGTGATCTAGAAAAAGATCAACATTTATTGCTGATGAGATGATCTTCCCTTAAGTAGACCAACTGATCTGATGGCTTTTGTAGCAATGCCAATAAGGATTAAAGACATGACAGCAGCTGATGCAGTCTATCAATACTTTTGATATCCACATGCAGCAATTCTGGCAATGCTCTAGACTTCAATTCTCAGAAATGTGAACATATTTGAGAGTGAGGAACTTTATAAGCCTAGTGTTCATTCTAGCACCCTACTCCTGTCACAGCCCATGCAGTTCCTCTTTCCTGCCTTGGGCGTCGCTCTCTGCTTTTGGTTTTTAGCACATACTGCCCTATATCTCAGTGCTGTGATACATAACAGTGTGCTAGAAGCAACAAAGCAGAGAATGGCACAGACAGGAATAAGAAACTGCATGGGTTGTGACAGGTGCAGGGCACTAGACTGAAAACGACATAAACATATAAAAGGAAAGGTCAAACTTAAAAGAGGAATGATCTATTTTCATGATGTAGATATTATTCCAGAAGGAAAGTGTGGAAGGTTAAAACGTGACCTCATTTTAAAATGAATATCGAAGTTTTCTACAGTCAATTATCCTAAAGAAAGTGAAAATACATTTGTGTTTTTAAACACCAATGTATTATTCAAGACATGTAGGGCTACCTTTATTGTAAGAAATCTATCACCCACATGTTCAGACATCCTTCACAGCAGGCAGTTATTTAATAGTCAAAGCGGGACAGAAAAATATTCACCATTACATTGCATCGGCATCAGCACTTCCCTCCCGCTTCTTCCTCCCTCCTAGCCAAATATGTTTGGTACTTGTTTCCTAGCACGGCGCCCATCGCATCATATACCATTACACTAAATAAGGTATACAATGGTATGCGATGTGACGTGATATTGTACAATAAAATATCGCATTGTATGCCATACAATGGCATAAGATGCGATTGTATACGATTTTTGATTGTACAAGCACCCTAATGGGTCCTTACAATGTTAAATGGCCCCCCATAGTCATAGCGCACGCCACGCTTCGGGTTGGTGTTGATAGTGGGGGTGGCACTGCCAATGGGGGTACATTTAACATTAAAAGCACCCATCAGGGTGCTTGTACAATTAAAAATCGGATTGCCCCTATATTGCATGCGATGCGATGCAATTTTATAAGATGTAATACAATCAAAACCGGGGGCGCCGTGCTAGGAAACAAGTACCATATGTTTTATAATAACCTGCCTCATCTCAGTGTGCTGCAAACTGCCATACTCAAGGACAGAATTAAGCAGCCAATTAACTGATTAGGTTTAACCTAGAGATGTACGGGTTCAGTTTTACTTGGTTCTCAAATCCAGATCTTATTGGCTATCTGTGACAGCACATAGCAAATAGGATCTGGAATTGAGTAAATCCGAACCCGTACATCTATAGTTTGCATGCACTAAATATCTATTCAGATCGCAGGGGCTAGATTGATTTGCGCACGATTGCCGGGCGTGTGTATGCCCCCTAACATATCCAATGTTGATATGCTTTGATATGATTTATTTTACATCTTTCAATAAAAATAATATTTTTACTGCTTATTTATCCTATCACTGCATATGTGTAGATAGACATTAAACGTTAAAATATACACAAGTAAACTCAGAGATAGATGAAATTGAGAATAAGAACAAGTTAATTTAAAGCATTAGTCCTACTTCTTCCGTATAATGAAATAAATCTGAATAGTAATACAAAGCGGACAATGCAAAAGCACTTTTCAGATCCCCCCCCCCCCCCCAAGAGAGTTAAGCATTAGCACTGGGCATGCCGCTTACTTTAAATAAAAATACGGTACTTATGTAGTATCTGGACGCCCGATTTTTTTATTGTATGCCTTAACTTAAGGCATACAATCAGATGTGATGCGATGCGATGGACCCGATTTTCCATAGGATTCATTGTAAAAATGGTCTTGCTCATTCCCTACTATCCAAGTGGGCATGGAGTAGGATATAAACCTCAGCTGCTGCCACCCACCCCACTGCCCGAACCTCAGTAGCTGCCGCCTGCCCTACCGCCCAGAACTCAGCAGCACTGCCCACCTCAGCTGCTGCCACCCACCCCACTGCCCGAACCTCAGTAGCTGCCGCCTGCCCTACCGCCCAGAACTCAGCAGCACTGCCCACCCCGCCGCCCACACCTGCAGATAGGACCTACGGAATCAGACCCAAAACATTGCGGGTGCAAAAAAGACTTGCGATGTGCTGCTGATGGGTCCTATCCCAAAGATCCTATGTGCAGGAGGTTCAATGTCTAGGGTCCGACACATAGGGTCGGATAGGATGGGATGTCAAACACATGCAACTTGGTCACATTTATCAGCCCGATCCATCAGAATTGGGCAAATCGGACCAAATATATATAATCCATGTACTTGCATTAATGGGCATTTGGACCTGCAACTGTTGGTAGTCGTTTGATGGTAGATGGACCTCTATCATTTCATATTATTATTAATAGTGGTGGTGATGCTTTTCTTAACACCACATCTGTGTCTTTGTTAACAGCATTAATGTGTGATTCAGTGGAAATTGGCTGTTATATGGGGAGATACTCACTAATTCTTCTGTGGAAGGCCTGCTCATCAGAAGGCCCACCTACAATGTAATTTACAGTTCTGTGATCTAGAAAAAGATCAACATTTATTGCTGATGAGATGATCTTCCCTTAAGTAGACCAACTGATCTGATGGCTTTTGTAGCAATGCCAATAAGGATTAAAGACATGACAGCAGCTGATGCAGTCTATCAATACTTTTGATATCCACATGCAGCAATTCTGGCAATGCTCTAGACTTCAATTCTCAGAAATGTGAACATATTTGAGAGTGAGGAACTTTATAAGCCTAGTGTTCATTCTAGCACCCTACTCCTGTCACAGCCCATGCAGTTCCTCTTTCCTGCCTTGGGCGTCGCTCTCTGCTTTTGGTTTTTAGCACATACTGCCCTATATCTCAGTGCTGTGATACATAACAGTGTGCTAGAAGCAACAAAGCAGAGAATGGCACAGACAGGAATAAGAAACTGCATGGGTTGTGACAGGTGCAGGGCACTAGACTGAAAACGACATAAACATATAAAAGGAAAGGTCAAACTTAAAAGAGGAATGATCTATTTTCATGATGTAGATATTATTCCAGAAGGAAAGTGTGGAAGGTTAAAACGTGACCTCATTTTAAAATGAATATCGAAGTTTTCTACAGTCAATTATCCTAAAGAAAGTGAAAATACATTTGTGTTTTTAAACACCAATGTATTATTCAAGACATGTAGGGCTACCTTTATTGTAAGAAATCTATCACCCACATGTTCAGACATCCTTCACAGCAGGCAGTTATTTAATAGTCAAAGCGGGACAGAAAAATATTCACCATTACATTGCATCGGCATCAGCACTTCCCTCCCGCTTCTTCCTCCCTCCTAGCCAAATATGTTTGGTACTTGTTTCCTAGCACGGCGCCCATCGCATCATATACCATTACACTAAATAAGGTATACAATGGTATGCGATGTGACGTGATATTGTACAATAAAATATCGCATTGTATGCCATACAATGGCATAAGATGCGATTGTATACGATTTTTGATTGTACAAGCACCCTAATGGGTCCTTACAATGTTAAATGGCCCCCCATAGTCATAGCGCACGCCACGCTTCGGGTTGGTGTTGATAGTGGGGGTGGCACTGCCAATGGGGGTACATTTAACATTAAAAGCACCCATCAGGGTGCTTGTACAATTAAAAATCGGATTGCCCCTATATTGCATGCGATGCGATGCAATTTTATAAGATGTAATACAATCAAAACCGGGGGCGCCGTGCTAGGAAACAAGTACCATATGTTTTATAATAACCTGCCTCATCTCAGTGTGCTGCAAACTGCCATACTCAAGGACAGAATTAAGCAGCCAATTAACTGATTAGGTTTAACCTAGAGATGTACGGGTTCAGTTTTACTTGGTTCTCAAATCCAGATCTTATTGGCTATCTGTGACAGCACATAGCAAATAGGATCTGGAATTGAGTAAATCCGAACCCGTACATCTATAGTTTGCATGCACTAAATATCTATTCAGATCGCAGGGGCTAGATTGATTTGCGCACGATTGCCGGGCGTGTGTATGCCCCCTAACATATCCAATGTTGATATGCTTTGATATGATTTATTTTACATCTTTCAATAAAAATAATATTTTTACTGCTTATTTATCCTATCACTGCATATGTGTAGATAGACATTAAACGTTAAAATATACACAAGTAAACTCAGAGATAGATGAAATTGAGAATAAGAACAAGTTAATTTAAAGCATTAGTCCTACTTCTTCCGTATAATGAAATAAATCTGAATAGTAATACAAAGCGGACAATGCAAAAGCACTTTTCAGATCCCCCCCCCCCCCCAAGAGAGTTAAGCATTAGCACTGGGCATGCCGCTTACTTTAAATAAAAATACGGTACTTATGTAGTATCTGGACGCCCGATTTTTTTATTGTATGCCTTAACTTAAGGCATACAATCAGATGTGATGCGATGCGATGGACCCGATTTTCCATAGGATTCATTGTAAAAATGGTCTTGCTCATTCCCTACTATCCAAGTGGGCATGGAGTAGGATATAAACCTGTGGCGAGCGAAGCGAGCCACCGAGCCCGAAGCGTGGCGAGCGCAGCGAGCCCCGCGAGGACGCAGATTTAAAATGTATTCCAGGTCACCAAAATAATCTGCGTCCCCTCGCGGGGCTCGCTGCGCACGCCACGCTTCGGGCACGGTGGCTCGCTTCGCTCGCCACAGGTTTATATCCAACTCCATGCCCACTTGGATAGTAGGGAAATGAACAAGACCATTTTTACAATGAATCCTATGGAAAATCGGGTCGATTGCATCGCATCGCATCTGATTGTATGCCTTAAGTTAAGGCATACAATCTAAAAATCGGGCGTCCAGATACTACATAAGTACCAAAAATACTATTTTATTAAGTATGCTAGGCCGTGCTTGTACCCACAGCATTAATAGCGTTCATTCTAACGATTGCCGTATGGCCTCCCGACAGCCAGGACAGCTTTTTAGCCAGACAATTGGGATCCCGATTTACAGAGGATATTTTCCCTCGTGGGGGTCCACAACCCCCTTAGAGGAAGAATAGAACCTGCGGCAAATGGAGTGAGCCACAGCTAGCCTGCAAGGGGCTTTGTAGCGCTCACAACCCTGTTAGAATCCCAACTATAAACACCCCATTATAACACCCCATTCTAGCACCCTACATCTTTTAAAACCCATGCAGTTCCTCTTCACAGCCTGGGGTGTTACTCTCTGCTGCTTTTAGCACAGTGTGGTCTGTAGTACAGCACCGCTATGCACACCATTCTTGCAGTAGAAGCACCACAGCAGATAGCAGCACCCTATGCAGGGAAAGGGAACTGCACAAGTACGAAAAGTGTGCTAGAATGAACACTACATAATAAACTCTCTTGAAATGACACTGGCATTACATACACCCATTTGCATAATGTACAGTATGTGTAGATTTCTAAACCGGGAATAGGTATTGAGTTATGACTTTTTACAAGGGAAGAGGGTATTTAAAGACTGCAGCCGATCCCTCACTAATTGCAGTATTATCACTTCATTCTTGGGAATCACATCCCTGTCTTCTCCTATGTGTATTCAGTCACATCACTGAACCTTACACCAAGGCATTTAAATTTCTTGGTGAAGTACAAAGAAGCTATTGTTCTCATCCAACGCATGCCTATAATAACACTCATAGCAAATGAAGAAAACCATTACTACTTAACTAATAGCCATTATATATATATATATATATATATATATATATATATATATATTGTGTGTTTGCCCTGAGGACGGGGGACACCCCGAAAGCGCTAGGCGCTATAATACACATGGATTTTATTGCAAGTTTGTGTTGAGACTTTATTTTTGAGTGCCGCCCTCCTCCCGGAATATATTTTATATATATATATATATATATATATATATATATATATATATATATATATATATATATATATATATATATATATATATACATATATATACACACACACACATATATATATATATATATATATAGTGTCCGTGAGTCTCCGAAACACTGTGAAACTACATCTCTTTCTCACACATGCACAAACACAGAAGGTAGCGGACTAGCTTTCTGAGCTTTTGCTTCACGCAAGCTTACTAGTATAAAATAAGTTCAGGTAGACCATTATCACTCAGAGGAAACATCAGCCCAAGCTAAAAATCATATGTATCATACATAGAAGGTATTCAGAAATGAGCATTTGCTTACAGTATATACACGCCAGGGAGATTCTCTAAACTAAAAATGCAGTAAAAACCCTGTTTTCTGGGTTTTTACCGCATTTTAGGATGCTCTAAGCATCCCCCGCCGGGCTATTGCGACAGGGGGCATCGCCTGAAAAATCTGGTGATGCCCCATAGAAGCCTATGGGCTTCTATCGCGACCCACCGCCACCCCGCACCGGCCACCCCTCACCTGTGCCCGGGCAGCACAGTGCTGTGCTGCCCAGACCTGTGACCTCCTCCTCCCTGCACTATGATCCTCTTCCAGGTGCAGGGAGGAGGAGAGCCCGGCGCAGCAGCAGCAGCAGCGCAGGGTAAGGGAGGGAGGGGGTGAGCCGCCGGGTCCCGATGGCACTTGCTGTCTCTCACCGCAAAGGACAGCTCTTAACGCAAGAGCTGTCCTTTGCCATAATTATCGCATATGTTAGAGCATATTCGATAATTATGTAGGCGAAGGGGGGCGATGTGCGGCCGTAAGGGGGCGCGGATGTTAGAGCATCCCCCTAACAGAAAAAAAGTAAAGTTAACAAATACTTTAACAAGACCCCAAATTCTTGTACCATATATAAGCTTGTACAGTGCTATTTAACCAACTGCTTTTAGTGCCAAGTCAATCTCTCCATCACAGCTCAATATACATAAATCTTCTCTCAGACTTGGCAGGCCATCATAACAGAAACCTCCGCTCTCTGTGGCATAAGATCTTTGGGAAGTGGGATCTGACTGACAGAACTTTCATTCTGATAAATCCCATTAACTATTTTATGGTAGCCATTTTTTTTTATCTCAATGCTAACATACAGACCAGACTGTGCTAGAAGCAAAACAGCAGAGAGGGGCACCTTTGAAAGGTGCATGGTGGTAAAATGAATCCTATATATTATAAATGGGACTTATTATTAGCAGTTATTTGTATAGCGCACACATATTCCGCAACGCTTTACAGAGAATATCTGAAGATTCACATCATTCCCTGCCCTAGTGCGGCGGCGACCAACGGGGACTGGCGATGAGGCGGTGGGGCCCAACAGGGAGCTCTGTCAAAATGGGGCGTGCGCGTGCAAGACCTGGTTCTTTAATGACACCAACATTAAGAATGATTTACTTCTATACTGTAAATGGTTGCACAGCGTGTTTTGTGTTTTCTCCATTATATCCGGGCATAATAGCAATGCTTGTTTATTTAAGAAAATCTTCATTATTTTGCAACCACAGGCTTATTACACCTAAAGGCTCATACACACATTGCCTCATGTGTATGCCTAAATCATGCAAACAAAGCCTATACACTGCCCTTTGATGCCAGAGCTCCCATGCACACAGTAATGTACACAAATAAGTGTGCATGCACAGTTTTAACGTTGCCGGAATCCTACACAATAGTTAGTTCTCAGAAGAATAAATTGGTGTTCTATGGTAACGCTTACCAAACCTCTGTGTGAATTAAACAACACGAGAAGCTGCAACGCAACTCTGAGAACCCTGAAGTGCAGTCACAATTTACCTGGCTTCCCCAGCACCTCTGCTCACACAGCCTAAAATGGATTTGTTTATAAGGGTATGCTTTCCAACATGTCCAATATACCTAGAGCAGCCTTTTAAGGTTAGGTAAGGAGAGGGGTTAGAGACACTCCTCCTCAGCGCATAGCTTAACCAGAAAAAAAGCCAGCATGATTAAGTTCAGGTAAATGATATATAGGATTTTCATGTTAAGCTCAAAGCATAAGGCCGTTAGAATGAGATTATACTTATTGTTTAACATAATAAGAGGCACAGGCCAACTCTCAGCCTTATTAGGCATCCCTTAATCTGTAATCTAAACAAACACTGAAATATTAGAATCGGTAGTTCATAATGTTACCTTGGTCGTGGCTGGGGAACCTGATATGCCCTCTGGTCGCTCTGTTTTGCCTGAATTAAAAGCTTCACATAATTAAGACCTGATGTTGACAGAGGCATGCTTCCCTGATGTTAATTGGGATTCAAAGAAATCTTCCACTCAGCTATTTCTTTAGTTTAAGGTAAAAGGGTCATACAGTAACTGCAAAATACCTAGGCAATAAATACAATACGCTGCCTTTCCCTGCAGGCCCCCTGGTTACTACCCAACAGGGAGACCGCAGGGACCTCATTTAATACATTGTATGTACACATGGGAAGCTGGCTCTGTCCACATTTGGAGGGGGGAGGGCAAGCTGGCTCTGCCCACATACCCCGTGGGGGGCTGGCTCTGTACACATCCACAGGGGTTGGGGGTGTGAACAGAGAAAGCTGGCTCTGTCCACACCTGGGGGGTGGGGTTAGAGGGGGGGGGGTAGCTATCTCACTCTGTTCACGCCAGGAGGGCAAGCTGGCACAAGCAACTATATGCTGTCCTAGAAAAAAAAGTCATCTGATGGCAATGGTAGACACGAGAAAAACGAAAAGATGTCTGAAATGTGAGCAACTACATTAGAGAAGAGAATAGAATTTCTTTATTCGTCTCACAGTGGAGAAATTTGCAAATAAGTCCACCTATTGTATACACAGCATTCTTGGCACAATAATCCTACAACTATTCAATCTGGGTGATTTGAACAAACATTCATCTACAAGTTATACAATATTATCCTAAGAATTTGCATAAATGGTGCAGATATTGTAGAACTAAACATTTTTTTGTTGGTCCTCGCTTCTTCTCTCATGTATTTTTCCACTTACAAAAAAAAGTTGACCTTTCCTCATCACACTATAGGATGTATTACAACGATGTATCCCCCTTCCTTCAGCGAGAATGGAAAGGAGTTTTATCTCTAACCACAGTAATATAAGAAATGTAGAATCGGTCTGCATAAAAACCTTTGTCAGTTACAAAAGATCATCTTTACATTTTTTCCATCTTCTCACCATACTTTAAAAAAGTAAACATTTTCTTTATAGATGGTTTGCATAACATAAGTACCTGAAATGCAACACAAAAGGAGAAGTCGGCCAATCTGCTAACAATCAGCATTTCATCTACTTTTAAAAGGTTTAACACACAATTACAAATGTAACCATCAGCTTTTAAAGTAGGCCTCATTGCTCGCTAGGAGTCAGATGATATCTATACATAGCTCCTCCATGCACAGAAGAAAATAACAACTCAACTCGGAGGGGGCAAGCCTCTCTTCTCACTAATGTAGTAACTGTATACATATGTTCTGCTTGTGTCAAACCCATTTCTGTGTACAATCCAAGCAATCGATTGTGTGCTTCTCGTACAAGAATGTGCAGAGCATAGAATAAAGCCAACATTCCACAACTGCAAATAATCAGGGGAGGTTTCTATGTAGGAGACCTCATCATCCCTTTAATGACATACATCTACTTCTCTAAATATGAAACTTATTTTATGAACAAGAAACTTTAAATTGACAACACATTTTTGGATTACAAATATATTGGCAAAAGGCTTGCAAACCAATTATATTCTGCTAGACATGGTAAATATTGGACTTCATAGGTACCGGGAAATATCTCCTCCATTTTAAAAGGTTTCCATATGGACAATGAGCCAAATTTCTATAAATGCAGTAGGCAGAAGGGCTCAGCTTGGGTTGCCAGTAGACGCACTGTCCTTCCCTATATGGACTAATTAAAGGTTAGCTTTGTCTAAGTAAACAAGGCTTCTTTGTGGTACCTAGAACAAGTGTGAAAGTGATTGCTCTGCTTGCAGAATTGGGCGATTTATTCACGATGGGGAAAAATGTGTATGTGCAGCGGCCTTTGGGCCCGATTCAAATGTTTTCACTAAGGGACAAAACCACGTTGCAATGAAGGTGGGGCAAATGTAATATGTGCAGAGAGAGTTAAGGCCCCCATGCACTAAGCCGATGTATCTCATGAAGCCTCGCATGCGGTACCTCGGCTACTACCCTACGGGAAGCCCGCCGGGACCTCATATGATACATTTTATGCGTTCATTTGGCAAATGATGTATCGTATGCGTTGCCACTTACTGCCACAGGATCTGACGAATCCTTGTGGAAGCCATACCGATCTATGGATCCGATTCAATGCGCACAGGATTGTGTATCGAATCTTGGAGGTAAAACCCATACAATATGGCACATTTCACACAATTTATTGGCCCAATGGGTCATAATCTTGTGAAAAATGGCTATATCGTATAAGTGTATAGGCACCTTTACATTTGGGTGAGCTATTTTGTTTCTGTGCAAGGTAAATATTGGCTCCTTTATTTTTACACTACAAACGCCCGTGAAACGCTGAGCATTCCCATGGGCTGCGCCTCTCACTGCCATCACACTCCCCTCGCTCGCACTGCTAGGTGCGAGTGGGTAAGCAAATGTAGTTTGCTGTGCCCACTCGCACCTGCGTCTGCGCAGACGCAAAATATTGGTTCCCCGTGCGAACAATTACATTAGAATATGATCCATATTGTGTATATATTATACACTAGTGAGCAAGAGGCCTAATAAAGGCGTTATCCAATGTTTTGTAGACATAATATGCAGACATGGTAATGAGAACAACAAAATCCTGAAGAAAAAAAAAAACCCTAACGGTATTATATTTACTGCTCCAAGTTTTGTGCAGAGAATGAACAGAGCTATTCTCACTTTTAATGCTTTTTTGCTGGGTTTTGGCCCCGATACATGCTCTGTTCTCTTATGATTATGTGCAGATGTCAAAACAATGGCAGGCGCTCACACCCCTGTGTAACCCTCATACAGTAACAAATAAGATTATGTCAGTTCCCCATTAGGACTATGATACAATGCAGGCTCTCTGAATAGAGAAATATATGGTTTGGGGGTTGCGTCTCCTTTTCTAGCAGAAGTGCCTGAACTCACTAAGCGGATATCACTATTCTTCATTACAAATCCAGGAAGTAATATATTAAGCAAATGATTTAGATGGGGGTGTTTGTCTTTAAAACCCTATACATTCATTTCCTACAGTGTTATCCTGTACATGGTTTCCCTTTGCATTTACAAACATGGTAAGTTAGGAATGGTCATCGACCATCTGTGGGTCTTAAGCGCCATTGATGGTAAATATTTTATGTTGAATACCTTTCCCATTGATGGTGGTAATCCAGATGGCTTCCCACCACTGATGGTAGCCATGGACCCAATGTTTTTTTCCTCCCCTGGCTCTTAAGCATAGTGGACCTAATTCAGACGTGGTTGGAGTTGCGATCACTGCAGCTTTCTTGGCAGCAGCACTTTATGGTGGTGCAACAGGAGAAGCCTATTACAAGTGGACACCTTCTGCTTCAGTAGCGTTCCGAGCTGCATCCTAGGACATAGCATTGACTTACTCAGTCACCACCAGGTGGCTTACGGCACTGATGGGGTCACGCAAGTCGCTTGTCGCAGAGGCCAGAAATCTCCATCCTTCTTCCAATACCCTAAACAGTGGAGGCATGCTTTATTTTCACAAACATGTCCCCTGTTGCAGAACAGACCCATGCACACTGTATTAAAAATTGGTACATTGCAACGGTGGGCACATGACTGACATAGACCTGAATTAGGCCTAGTGTCTGTGGTAAAAACACTGCAAAAACACATCGATGGTACTTCCTAGAATCTACCATTGAGAGATTATAGTCAATGTTACAATGTGGCAGAAGCAGAAAGTGTATAGTGGGACAGAGCTTTTAATACTAGTCACAGGTTATGGGGGTTATTCAGAACCCGCCCTGTGAATGGTGGTAGACCCCTCCTTACAGCGTTTGTTTAACATAAACATCCATTCGCAGCCTGCGGGTGAACACCCACATCATTCGATGGTCGCTGACCATTGAATGATGTGAAACATGCACGCATAGCTAAGTGACTCTCATCCGATTATGTCAGCTGCCCGCCACCGGCACCAACATCACGGCCCGATTACCATGGGAACACCAATGAAGCGCTGGGCATTTCCATGGGTGCGACTATCCACCGCCATCCCATGCCCGCAGCCTTGGGTACATGCACCCTCCACACAGACAGTCTGTACGCACCGCAGAAATGTGGCTGTGCATGTGCATACGCCAAACATCGGTCCCCATGCAAATGAACGCTGACTGTGAACGGACCAGAATAAGGTCCTATATGTACTGCTTCCTGTGCCTACTGAATCTTCCCTGCCTGCCATTATCTTGTTAAGCTGCAGATGGGTTTCCCACTTTCTAAAATTCCTGTGTGCCTACGATCAGGTGTTTCCCTCCATGCCAACGCACCCCTCCATCTAGCCCATTAATTTCCAGATATGTAAGGTCTGCAGTAAGAGCAGATAAATGGTGTTCTTTCCTTAGATTACAGCGGGGAAAGTCACTAATTAGTCAGTTTGTAATCTACAGGTAAACACTACTATTTGGGATAGAAATCACTGAAGGTTTATAAGAAATTGTTCTATTTTAAAATGTTCCAACACAAGAAAAAAATGACGTTATTTGATTTGAGGTTACAAAATCTGCCCACGCAAAGAATCCCTTTTACCTCCTTAATATTAGCAATTATTGCAGAGCCATTTCCATGGATTCCTAATGCATGCTGTGCATGCTTTGTTAGCAGCGACACAGAAAGCCCAGGTTACCACTATAACTGAGCAGTTTCCAAGGAAAAAAAATTATTAACTAATAAACTGATGTCTGTCAACGGCAACAGACAGCCACCTGCAATTTGCATGAGTAAAGCAAATGAAATGATTCAGTGTCCAATCATTATTTTATTCTTTATATTTTTTAGTATCATAGTTTATATGCAAGACAAAATTGCAAAGCTGGATACACATTAGACAACACCACAAACGATGCATTTACTCTATGCACAGATGACAGAGGGGGTTTTTAACAAACCATGGCAGCGTACATCATTAACGATTATAGTGCATACACGCTAAACGATAAGCACAAATATATCGTTAACTATATCATTACCATGAAGCTTGTGTAAAAAGCTCGGGTACGGGGGGCGTGGCTTGGCGGCCATCGGCAGAGGCTGCTCTTTTGCTGAGCTCCAGTGGATCCCGCTCTGAGTTGACTCCTGTGGGTTCCTACGTGCCTACAGGGCCCCTCGCGCTGTCCCTCACCCTCCCCTGTGCCCTCCGGCGCCGGACACTACGTGCCGCGGAGTCGGGGTGCCTTTTTTAAGGCACCTGCAGATTGCGGCCTACCTGAGGTCTGAAGCCGGGGCCTCTATTTTCCTGCTGCACCGGAGACGAAACAGATGCCGCGGGGTTAACGCTCCGGAGGAGCTCCTGCCGTCAGCTAGCAGCTCTCCAACCAGGTATTTCTCCCCCTCGCCCGCCGGCAACACTCACAAGCTGCTGCTGCGAGCGCGGTGTTGATAGCGCTGTGACCCGGCTGTGACCCGGCGCTCCCTCCGTGTTCCCGTCCGGCGGCTGCCTGCACGACCGCAGTGCCGCTCTCACTGCGGGCAGCGACAGAGCCTGCCACTCATTACACCAGGCTCTCCCCACCGCCCCCATCGGAGGACACAGCGGCGGGTTGCGGGGGGGTTGAGGGTCAGCACTTTGTCCCCCACTGATCTGCAACTCCCTGACTCCTGCCTTGCACGGCAGGTCAGGGTCTACAGGGGCTAAAGTACACAGCCCCCAGGCATCCTAGCAAAAATCCCTCCTGTCTCCCCAGCACAACTCTCACTCTTAACTCCCCTCTCCAGGTGCTCCCTCCTGTGGCTCACTGGTCACCTCTAGCCCTCTTACAAGACCTGCTACCAAGTTGACCCTGCTAAGGGAGAAAATAATACATAAAAAAAAAAAAAAATTAATTAAAAAATAAAAATAACAAAAAAAGGAAAAAAAAAGAGAGGAAGACTTAACATTCAGTGTTCGCTCACAAACAGCCTGCGCGCTCATACTGTGACCCCCAGGAGCCGACAGATGTGAGCCCCCCCCCCTCTGCCATGCCGCCCCACTAACGGGGGAATGTGATCTCCGTCCCCTAAGACACACAGTGCTTCACCTACATGTAACCGCCACCTAGCCACTTCTCGTAAATGGGCAAAAGGGGGAAGGGTCCTCAAAGCCGAACCCCTCAAAAGCCTCACACCAGCTCCTACCAACAGAGCTTACGCTCCTTTCTTGCCACCCCACGACCCGCTGACCCCCCAGAAGCCCCCTCGGACGACGCCGCATACACTTCTTCCAGCATGGCCGCAATCCCCCCACCAGGGCCCTCTCAGGACGCCATAACACAGTTAAGAGGTGAAATATCAGAGATCCTCTCTCATGTTAAATCACTACCCTCTAAACAGGACATGCAGGCCCTTGAAACGAGGATCCACGAATCTCTTCAATCCCAAATATCGCTGATCCAGACCGATGTGACCCATATAGGCACACGTGTTGCCGCACTAGAAGATGACAGAGACGAAGTACATTCCCAGCTCCTCCACATGCAAGAATCGTTAACCCAACAATCCCTAGACTTGCGGGCAGCGCAAAGCAAATTAGACGATCTGGACAACCGAGGACGAAGGAACAACCTGCGGATCCGCGGCCTTCCAGAAGACATCCCCCCGTCGGGCTTAATGGACACTCTCAACAAAATCTTTGGAGAAATACTGAACCTAGACCCGAATGACTCAATTGAATTCGACCGGGCCCACAGGGCCCTACGTCCGAGGGGTGCAGCAGCGGACCGCCCGAGAGATGTTATCTGCCGAGTCCATTACTTCTCCCAAAAGGAGGAAATCCTCCGCAAGATACGCTCCTTGGAAGCAGTAGAGTTTGGAGGAACCAAGATTCAAATTTTCCAAGACCTTTCCTGGCGCACTCTTCAGCAACGTAAGATGCTGAAACCCCTCACGGAGGCCCTCCGCCACAAAAATATCAAATACCGCTGGGGTTTCCCGATGTCCCTCCAGGTCTCGCATAGTGGCCAACCTCTCACCCTCAAAGATCCCTCAGGCCTTCCGGACTTCTGCTCCACACTAGGCCTGGACCCAATACAGCTACCGGACTGGCAGGCCTTCTCACTCCCCGCCATCCCCACATCGAGCCTACCAAGAAGGCCCCGTTGGGATCTGGTTAAATCCCCCAAGAAAAAGTCCAGAGACACAGGCCCCTCTTCAACTCCAGAACCCCCGTGACCTACTGGGCCCTCCCTCCTTGCCCATATCTGTCTCTCTTCCATTCCGATGTGATGGAAGACTGCCCAAACGGTATTACGACTTATTTAAATGTGTTACCCCATGTTATATTACTTGTTAATAAGCACTGTGTTTATCGCTACATATTATTGTTATATACTACTGATTACTCCTACTACTTCCACCACTTAGGTGGACGGAGGCACTGACCCCCAGTGTGCCCCCTGCCGCAACCGTTTTTTCCGTGACATTAGGGCTCTGGTAGTCCCTTTTTTTTTGTCCGGATGCGGCTCTCCTTTTTTTGTTCTCACATTGATTATCACTCTTCTGTATTAGAAATTGTTATTGATTATGTTTCTTTGTGTCTCCACCTCCTCCTCCACTACTACCCTTCTTCCTTGCCCCCCCCCTCCTTTCCCCCCTTCCGGTACCCTAGCTCTAAGTTTCTTTGCCCTCCTCCTCCCTCATGACCACCTCTCTCAGGATTCTCTCCATAAATGCTAGAGGGTTAAACGTCCCAGAAAAAAGGTCCCAGGCCCTTCGGTCTTTCCGTGCTGAAAGGGCTGACATAGTCCTGGTACAGGAGACCCACTTCCGTCAGTCCGAAGCCACCCCCAAACTCAGCAACCACTACTTCCCCAATGTCCACTACTCTAACTTCTCCCAATCCAAGTCTAAGGGAGTAGCAGTCCTTTTCGCTAAGCATTTACCAGTTTCCAATATTGTTGTACATGAGTTGGAGGAGGGGAGATGCCTCCTCATTACCTGCACTATAGCCGACTCCGCCATTACCATAGTTAATATATACGCCCCTAACCAGGGCCAACCAGCCTTCCTAGAGAAAATGCTGGATAAGATAGCGTCTCTGCGTGTCGGCCTCCTGGTCATTGGTGGTGACCTGAATTGGGCCCTTGACCCTCGATTAGACGCCTCCTCTGGGTCCACACGCCCTGAGAGGACACTACGCAGAGTAAGGCGGCTACTCCATACCCACCAACTATCCGACATCTGGCGTATCTTACACCCCGCGGAAAGAGACTACACTCACTTCTCCCCTCCTCACCAATCCTACTCTAGAATCGACTACTTACTGATAGACCATAATCACCTCCAGACTGCACAAGAGGCTAAAATTGGCCTAATGACATGGTCGGATCATGCCCCCATCTCACTAGACCTCTTCCTAAGACCTACTTTACCAGGACACCGACCCTGGTGCTTTAATGAATCCTTACTGAACGACACATATTGTAGATCACAATTAGAAGAGTCTATTAAAGATTACATTAACAATAACTCGACCCCCGAAGTTTCCAAGCTCTCAATTTGGGAGGCGCATAAATGCGTCCTGAGGGGGAAATGCATACAGTTAAGCTCCTTCCTTAAGAAGCAGCGATCTGCTCAGATTGAGAAACTTCTCAGGGACATACAGATCCTTGAATCCTCACACAAGTCCTCCCTCTCTCCCGACATTTACTCTGAACTCCTTGCTGCTCGGTCTGAACTAAATAGGATCCTTTTAGATAAGATCAAATTCTCCTATCGAAAATGTCGTAGCAAATACTATAAGTGGGGCAACAAACCTGGTAGAATGCTGGCCCGTGCTCTTCGCGAAAAGAGGGCCATTTCCTTCATATCTTCTATCAGGGACGAGACGGACCGAACTTTCCACGAGACGGACAAAATAGCGGAAGCCTTCTGCTCCTACTATTCCTCGCTCTACAACCTCCCCCCTACAGATTCCTTCCCTGAGGCTGGGGAGAAGCAACGCGCGATAGGGGATTACCTCACCAGGGTAGGGTTCCCGAAACTTAGCCCAGCCAACATAGAGGAACTAGAAAAACCATTCTCACTCTTTGAATTAGAGGAAGCTATAAAATCATCCCCCTCTGGGAAGAGCCCAGGCCCAGATGGCTTCCCCATTGTTTATTATAAGGCCTTTAAGGACAAACTGCTCCCCATGCTTCTGGAAGCCTTTAACTCGATCTCTGACTCGACCCCCTTCTCCAACCAGTCCCTTGAAGCCATCATTACAGTTATCCCTAAAGAGGGTAAAGACCCGTCCCTCTGCCCCAGTTACCGCCCTATATCACTCTTGAATTCGGACCTGAAACTTTTTGCCAAACTCTTAGCAAATAGACTGAAGTTGCTTCTCCCGAGCATCATACATAGTGACCAAGTAGGGTTTGTCCCGGGACGTGAGGCCCGTGACAATACCTCCAAAATTCTGGCTTTAGTTCACCACATCTCTAAGACGGGTGCTCCAGCGATCCTGCTCTCCACCGATGCCGAAAAAGCGTTTGACAGGATCGACTGGAGCTTCATGTCAGGTATCCTCCAACACATGGGGTTAGGCCCCACTTTTTCCCAATACATCCTCTCCCTTTACCGTACTCCATCAGCCAGGGTCAAGGTTAACGGCTCTCTCTCCTCTTCCTTTAATATTAGGAACGGCACCCGCCAGGGCTGCCCCCTTTCACCACTAATATTTATTCTCTGCATGGAGGCCCTAGCCCTCTCTATTAGAGCGAACCCAGACATCTCTGGCTTCACCCTCCTCGGCCAGGAATATAAACTAGCCCTATTTGCCGACGACCTACTTGCAACTCTCACATCTCCGATCATCTCCCTCCCTAACTTAATGGAGGAGTTTCGTCTCTTTGGGACTCTTTCCAACTTTAAAATTAATTACACAAAGTCAATTGCATTAAATATTTCCACTCCCCCTAGTACTATCTCCGGCCTCAAATCAGCGTTTCCCTTCACCTGGCACGACTCCCAACTAAAATATCTAGGCGTAGTCATCACTAGATGCCCTTCCCGACTCTTTGAAGCTAACTTCACTCCCCTCCTTACGAAACTGCGTCACGACCTGTGTTCGTGGAGAGCTCGACCTTTTTCATGGTTCGGTAGATTGGGGATCCTGAAGATGAACTTCCTTCCTAGGATCCTATACCTTCTCCAGACCCTCCCCATTAAGATCCCCCAACATTGGTTTAAAGATATACAGGCCACAATACGTGATTTTGTCTGGGCAGGAAAACGACCGCGTCTGAGATTAGATCTACTACACAGATCAACATCTAGGGGAGGCCTAAGACTCCCATATATCCAAAGATACTACCAGGCCTCACTACTATCTAGGATCCTTGATTGGTCGAGAAGAGATACGACAAAACAATGGGTTCAGATCGAGCAGCAGGAACTACGCACTCCGGTGTACATAGCCCCATGGCTCCCCTCCTTGCCTGGCTCAAGCCATCCCACTATAGGGCCCACCATGCAAACATGGAAATCCCTTAGGAAACTCCCCTCCATTTCCTCAAAGACCTCCCCGTATAGGTCCTTTCTTGCACTTAGCTGCTTCCCTCCTGGTACAGATCTGACGGCCTTCAGCCGCTGGTTAGACGGGGGACTCTTCCGAGTAGGACAGTTGGTGAGCGCGGGACATTTTCTGTCTTTTGATGAAGTTAAAGCTAAATGGAACCTACCAGATGTGGAATACTGGCGGTACCTACAGGTCCGCCATTATCTCCACTCTCTTGGTCCCTCCAACACGCTAACTAGCCCCCCATCACCCTTTGAACTCCTCTGCGCCAATAAGACCCCCCCCAGACACACCATCTCCACATTATACAATCTTATCCTGGCAGATACCAGCCTCAAACCTCCCCACCTTACGATAGCCTGGGACCAGGAACTGGGAGAAGAGATAGGTGACGCCAACTGGGAAAAGATCTTCTGCCTGGCCCACGCATGTTCCACCAACGTGGGAGTCCGCGAAACACAATACAAATTAATATCCCGCTGGTACAGGTGCCCAGATACTCTCTCCAAAATGGGCACTGGAGTTCCCAATATCTGCTGGCGCTGCTCCGGGGCTCCAGGAAACCCACTGCACATATGGTGGCAGTGCCCTCTTATCCTACCTTTCTGGTCGGAGATTTTCAGATTATCTGCGATTATCCTGGGGGACCAGATCCCCACTGACCAACTATTCTGGCTATTCCACCTCTCGCCAGCCCCCATATCGAGATACAAAAACTCCCTGTTATGCCACCTGAACAATGCTGCTAAATCGGTGATCCCGGTGAGATGGCGCTCCTCCTCTCCTCCAACAACAAGGGACTGGTTCAAAAAAAATAGACTTTTACATGGACATGGAAGACATCTTATCATCTGCTGAGGACAGACATGCCCAATTCAGGAATACATGGTCCCGCTGGCTGCTCTTTAAGGACTCCAAGACCTACAAAGAAGCAATAACACCCTAAGCCCCCTGGCGTCTCCTCCCCCCCCCCCCCTTTCCTATTGACTGGGCTCCCGCCCGTCCCCCCCCTCCACGCTTACTCTCCCACTGACCCTACCTGTCGAAAGTGGCCGAAGACCCGCGTACACAACTATACTTTCTATCTTAACTATTGACAACTAAGTTTACGAACCGGAACACCCCTCCCCCTCTCCCATACCCATCTCCTTTCTTTTACCCATTCCCCCCTACACCAGTTTTTGCATATTCTATGAAGCAAATGTTTTGCACTTCAACTGTCAAATTTACAATGGAACCATACTGTATTTGCTATACCTTAAAACAATAAAAAATTTATTTGCAATAAAAGCTCGGGTACTCTTTACCTAGAACGGCGCCCATCGGGGTGATCGCGGGATCGCGGGCAGTACATAAACGGCCGCGACGCGATGCCCGCGATCACCGCGATTTTCCCATAGGGAACAATGTTAAAAAGTCAGATTGACCGCGATTTTGCATTCAATGCCTCAATGCCCGCGATTTTACCATAGGAATCAATGTTAAATGGGCTACAGAGCCCAAATAGGCTCAATTAACCCTTAAATGTCACCCCAATTTTTTGACGCCACCCCACGATCCACGCCAACCCGAAGCGTGGCGAGCGCAGCGAGCCCGCGAGGGGCGGCGGTACGCGTCCTCCGACCTTTTCATGCCCTACTATCCACGTCGGCGTGGAGTTGAGAATAGAATAGTGTGGCGAGCGCAGCGAGCCACCGAGCCCGAAGCGTGGCGAGCCCCGCGAGGGGACGCGGATACCTTCACAGTTATACGCGTCCCCTCGCGGACTTCACAGGTGTCCGTGGCGACGCCGACACCTGTGAAGCCCGCGAAGGGACGCGTTTACCTGTGAAGGTATCCGCGTCCCCTCGCGGGGCTTGCCACGCTTCGGGCTCGGTGGCTCGCTGCGCTCGCCACACTATTCTATTCTCAACTCCACGCCGACGTGGATAGTAGGGCATGAAAAGGTCGGAGGACGCGTACCGCTGCGCTCGCCACGCTTCGGGTTGGCGTGGATCGTGGGGTGGCGTAAAAAAATTGGGGTGACATTTAAGGGTTAATTGGGTCTATTTGGGCTCTGTAGCCCATTTAACATTGATTCCTATGGGAAAATCGCGGGCATTGAGGCATTTTACATTAAAATCGCGATCAATTAGGCTTTTTAACATTGTTCCCTATGGGAAAATCGCGGTCATCGCGGGTACACGATTTTGATGTACCCGCGATTTACCCGCGATGCCCGCGATTTTTTACCCCGACGCCCGCGATTCTGATCGCGGGCGCCGTTCTAGGTAAAGAGTACCAAAGCTCGTCTTCCAAGTCTAAGAAAACTAAGTCACAAAGCCTAAAATAGACACTGGCACATGCGCAGTATCAACCTCTGTACTGCGCATGCGGCCAGCTTCTATGGGCTGTTTCGTCAACAGCCTGTAGAAGGGAAATCACGGTCCCGATGCCTGTACAATACAGATGACAGGCACCGGGAACAGTGCATGCACAGACCCAGACTTTTATGGGCTGTAAGAAACATGATACACATCTTTAAGTAGGAATGGCAACAGCTATACCAAGTCCATTTTGCTAAAATGATTGGGGACACCCAAATCTCTAATTTCATCCCCTTACCATGGTACCTAGCAGCAAAAGAGAACTATATAAGGACATCCTTTTAGTGGAGCTGATGACTGTTTGTCTTTGTGCATTAGATTTTATAGCGCATACAAAAACAATGTAATTAAAAACCTGGTATACAGCTCCAGTTGTAGAATGTCATTAGGAAAGACATGGCTGTTTAGGGTAATCAGTGTCTAAACATAGTACTCTGGAAGGCCATTTGGTTAAGCGCAATTTAAGTAGATAAATTCAACAACTTTAGCAGGTCAGTGGCCCCCAGTGACCCAATTAAATAGCTGTAAACCACAATATCCCAGGACATGTAGCTACTATTCCTGTAGAAGGATTCGTGTTTATTACTTGATAAAGCCAAAGGCAATGTAAGCTGCTCAGCCCCAAAAAACTGTTATAATGCATCATTTTAAAATTTACAATGTTAGATCATTTGGAACGTATGTAAATAAGTCATACACAAAACAATTGCTTAAAACATGAAGCCCTTCTCATAATGTGAAATCATAGAAAAAAACAACACATTTATACTCATTTCACAGCTCCCTAGGGTTGGAAGCGAGTCTGGCGCTAGTGCAAGCTGTGAGGGGGACAGGTTCCAGTGTTTATGTGCCATTGGTATGGCATCTGCCATTTTAGGGTATAACAGGATGGTTGTACAACACCTCTAATGATCAAAAGCCCCAGAAGGCAAATGGGTGACTAAAAAAACCTCGTTATTAGCTGATATCAGCTGACAATTGTAGACAGGTAAAGCTAAATGTACCTAAACTAACAACTCAAACATATTGGTGGCAGAAATGGTCAGCTTTAATTATTGTAACAAGGCGGGATTCGGAGAGAAAAAGAACAGCCCACAATAGAGAACGGTCGGCTTGATCACAACTCTTGGGGACAGCACCAACAACTTATGGCAGAGGTTCCCAACCACGGTCCTCAGGTGATACAATCAAATCAGGGTTTAAGAATACTGGAAAGCTTTTACAAAACCAAGAATGAAGTCCAAGAGGTCCTCCTTCTCTGATTGTTGAGCAGTAAAGAAGTCTTCTTAAGCCCCCCAACAATATATCTGATGCTGAAATTAGATGCCCCCCCTGGACCTTCCCGGGAGAGATTCCATCCAATTTTGTACTTTGGTGTCATTTTTTGCATAAGATACATCTCATGCGATTGATCAAGCCAAGATAAAATCGCATGAGATATATATATAACGTCAGTCAAACCTCCTGAGATATATTGCATACGATATATCGCATGCGCAAAAAGCACTCCATTTTCCATCCGTTTCCGATATATCACAAGTGCGGTCCGACCAACCTAGAGGCTCCTATCTGACTCTCACGGGACCACGCATCGCATCGGATTGAAAACACAAACGATTTGGCACTTTTCAGACGATATATCAACCCGAATGGTTAGAATCGGCCAAAATCGTGCAAAATTGTTCTAGTGTAGGGGGGCCTTTAGTCGAGCGTTTCTCAAAGTACATAAAATGATACAAAACAACAAAGAAAAATATTTAGTGTAGTAGTTTTTAAACAATTTGTGTTTTCATGTAGATGAAAAAATTCTTATGGATCTTTTTTTATTTCTTACCATTCATAAATACATATAATCAAATTGGCTTACAGGTATCAGCTTTTCACTAACCGTATGCGGATTTTCCCAGTAGTTCTTATAACAAAAGTGGTGTACCAAATTTACAGTTCTGTAAACTGTCCACTTGACATTAAGGGGTACTTATATGTTAGTTGGGCGCCCACTAAGCTATTTGCTTAGTTTTCCGCGTCCACTCACTACGCTTCGGGCTCACCACACTATATAAAATCAACTCCATGCCGACATGGATAGTGGGGGCATGAGCGTACTAACTATAGTGGTCGCCCAAACCCATTAAGGTCTCTCTCTCATGGCCCCCGCAATGTCCTATTACATTTATTTAGGCATATTCTGTTTGTATTACCTGTATTAGGAATAGCTGTTACTGTATGTGCTTGCTGCTGTAATGGCCCTATCTTTACAGGAGTTCAGCCAGAAAAGGAGGACCTCTTGACTTCATTCTTGGTTTTGTAAAAATGTATATATGCTTATTCTGTATGTTGGTTGACATATTGTAGACATAGTCCATCAGCTGCTGTTGGATTTGGTAGATTTTTATTTAACGATCTTTGGTTATCAACTAAAACCTGGACTGTTCGTGATGCTAGACAAAGGTTGGGAAACACTGAGATGCGCAGGTAAGGTGCATACACACTAGGTGTTTTTGCCCAGTGTGTATGCACAGCGATGATGCCGAAAATCACTGGGCTAAAAACGACTCAATGCATACACACGGAGCAATTTTCGCCTGCCAAAGCGATTTTCGCAGGGGTGGACATCTTTCCATAGCAGGACACTATGGAAAGCCATCCACCTAACCAATCATCTGCTGGTAATACCAGCAGATGAGCAGCGGCAGCCGGCAATAATGCAGGAGTTCACATCAGTTCTCATCGCCGGGTCATACACACTGTACAGCTTTTGAGCTGAAAACAGCTCAAACGATAAAAGCAAGCTAAATGCAGCTCAAAATCACCCGGTGTGCATGGGCCTTGCAGGACTCGCAGGTATACAATTGGCAGTGTGGTGACTGGATTGGCAGGAACAGAGCCTGCTCACAAGCATGGTCTCTGCATGCGATAACGGATAGATGCCTGTGATGTACTGTACTCAATTATCTCATTAAGGATTTGGGTGAAGGTATCACATCCCATTATATGGATTGTGACAAATATGTCAGAAGTGGTCTACCATGTGCACATCTTAACAAAGACATTCTGATATGCCATGCAACATTGTAATTGTTCCTCTCTGTAGAATTGCCATCCCTTGTTTCCGCCTCCCTGTGCGCAAACACCGTAATTACCAGAGGCTGATGGTAGACAATCATTCTGACAAAGCATTCCTAGCAGTGGGTAAGAGAATAAAGGTATTATTACCATTGGGTAATTGTCATGACACAAACTATGTAAATCTGCAAGTCATGCTCAGGAATCTACCGGCTGCACATGTAGCACATGACTGGAAAGCTATTTAGAAGTAATAACATTTGAATTGTGAATATTTAGAGTCAAATCATAACTGCATAATAATGACATTTATATATTACCAGTTATTTATATAGCGCACACCTACAGTATTTCACAGAGCTTTTACAGAACATATTTCACATCAGTCCCTTCCCCTGTGGAGCTTACAATCTATATTCCCTGTTGTAAAACTTGTTAATTAATAGTAATAAATACAACAGTAGGTTGTATTTATTACTATTAATTAACAAGTTTTACAACTACATATGGGCGGGACTGTTGCACAGTGGTAAGAATCACTATTCTGTAGGATTCTTTCTTGGGGTGCAACCAATATATCATGGATTCAGTAGGATTTACCTACAGTTAAAATCCCAATGGTTAAAATACCGACCACCATTGGGCGATTGTCAAAATACCAACATGGTCAAAATACAGAGATTTAAAATGTCGACAGCCAAAAAGTAGACATCTTTTGTTTACATTTTGGGTGTCTATGCCAACATAGATACCGAATAAGGTTACCACGTCTCCTCGACATACTTCGGCCATTGGGCTGGTAAATTGACTGCATCCCAGTATCATCTGTGCTAAGGGCATACATTTGGCATATTGACATCTCCATTGTCAACAAGGAATGTAGATATTGTAATATCTACAAATATCAATATATGATATCAATGAATGTAGATAATGTAAGTGTTGAAAGCCAATGTTTGTTTTAGGTTAGGCTACATAACGTAAGGCACAGAATGTTGATATTCTGCCCTTGTAGACATTCTGAATGTCACCATTCATACCAGACCTACTGTATGTTGAAAGTATAGTGAGATTAGTAATTAGCAATGGTCCGGCACTCTTTTATGTAAGCAGTTACTTTGTGGGTGCCCACATAAAATGATGAAACACAATCTCCACAGGATTCGCCACTCCAAAAATTCAGGCAGGATAGGCCTGTCTGAATTTTTTGGAGTGCCGCATTCTTTGGATATATGAACAGACTAAAGTTTCTAATCCTTTATCCAACTAAAGTCAGTAAGTCAATTTATGGTTATATTCTATAATAAAGGGCAAGAGAAATCAGGACTTAGTTAGTTACCAGCCTTAAAGGTGGACAAGCACAGTGCAGACGCGGTTTTATGACTCATCATGTCCACTCTAGCCTACTGTACCCAGCTTTACACGGAAGCACATGGATATGCAAGCCAATAGTGTGTTATCTACAGAGGGGTACAAAACTCAGCACTGTATGGGAGGGTAGGGGGCGTTCCTATCAGCCGATGACCAATACAAAAATGCTGCATCTGCTTTTGTACGCCATGATAAAAACTAGTTAAAATAAAAATCGTGGAAAGGGAACATTTATGGGTGCATGCCATACATAATTTGTGGGAGGCTTCAATACAATTTTCCCTTCTGAAAAAGGACTTTATTTTTCTATTACCAATCAGGTCTCACCAGTATTCTTAGAATATGATGATGTATTCACCTTTCTGTTGCACAGCTGTGGAAAATCACGTGAGGCAATATAACAAGCCTCGATTTCTTTCAAAATTACCTTTAATGACTTAAATTGTAGTATGTGGTCACTTTACCGCCAAAAGCAGAACTAGCTAATCTTTCAGCACACATTAAAAAAAAATCCATTTGGCTCAACGCCTTACATATCCAACTTGTGGAGAGCAGATTATGGGACATAAAAGAAGCAATTATTTATATTATTTTTTTTATTAAACTTTTGCATGAAAAATGGTACAGAAATTATAAAAGGGGAGGATAAATACAACTCAGCGGCATTTTAGCAATCAGTGGCAACACTGGTCACAGACCGGTCAATATAAAGCAACTGGGAGGTCATCTTCTTTCATTTCTCTCAGAGGAATCTGACTTGTACATTTGTACTTATGGCCTATGGCTACTGGACTCAGTAACAGCCAAGCACAAAATAATTAAAACATTTTGTAATTATCCATGATAACATACTTTCTCCAGTGTTCTACAACTGAAATACAGGTTTCCCAAAGTTTCTGTTTGAAGATGCTCATTTATTACTGGCACGCTCTGACTCTGGGTCCGATGCAAAGCAAAAAAAGCAAGTAGCTGTGCACCTGGGACAACCATGTTGCACTGCAGGGCAGGCAGTAATATATGCAGATAGATATATGGGGCCTACACATACGCAGATCGCTTAGAACGCTCAGCAAGATTGCTCAGTACACAGCGCAGTGTGCTGTGCGATCTGTCAGGGCCAGTGTCCCTCTTATGAGAACACTGGCCCTGCCCGGCAATTAAGACACTAATATCCAGCATGCTGGATTTTAATCAAGGGTTATCACTATGCCCCTACACACAAAGCGATATAGGGCATTTTCTAAGTGAAGTAAGCTAAGAAAATGCCCATAAATTGCTACGTGTGTAGCCCCATTAGATTTGGGTGGGAGGTCTCCAAACTGAAAATCAAAATTCTTACGTGTCCCTGAAATACAAAAACAGACAGTATTTACCCTGCACAGAGAAAATAGAAAATGTATTTTCTCCCCTTCCATTGCAAAATGTGTTGTTTCAAATCCAGTTACAGTAATTGCTTTTTTCCTTTAAAAAACAGAATTAGTTCCCTTGTGCGTAAATGTTAATGTATTAAATAGGTTAATGGAATTAAAATATTGTAAACTTTTTTAGTATGTTTTTTTTCTTAGTTTTTTTATCTAAGTTTCGATTTGAAAGAAAATAGAATGGTACATTCACTGGTGAGAGCATGGTCTGTCTCAGCACTGAATTATGTCAAACCAGTTTTAGTTTCCACTTGTAATTAACATATCTGTGTCACAATGGCGTGCAAAGCTCGTGGTTTCCTAAAGATTCCCGGTATGGTCACCACACCCAATATTAGCATTATGTCGATTATTATACTGTTCAATACTGAAGGCTTTCTATTATGGCAAAGCATTAGCTGGGAGATGGGGGTAGAGTTTGTACTAATAAATGACCATTTCAATAATGTCGTAAGAAGATTTTTTTTAAGCTGTAAACCTTTATTGCTATTGTAAGAAAATAGCAGTAAATGTAAGTTTCCAAAAACAAAACAAACCAAAAACAGAGTACAAACGACATATAAAAAGGTAATATTTGGATATTGCAAGAAAGTTAGTATGAGAGCCTGTGAGGCAGACAACCCCAAGGGTATGTAGATAGGAAGTATAAGGAGAGCAAGGGTAAACACTAAAGGCACCCACAAGTTGGAGGTGATTAACGTTTGCCTATTGCCATTAGGCAAGAACAGTGTGTGAACATAAAGAGACACAAAGAAAGGTAAAAAGGCTAGAGACTCATCCCACTTCTTGTACCAACTATTAAGTCGGGTGCCGGACAATTTCCCGACAGTCGGGATCTTAACAGTCATTACCCTGACGGCGGGATCCTGACTGTCAAAACCCTGACACTCGGGGTCCTGACAGCCGCCGGATATTCTCCCTAGGTGGCGAGCGTATTGAGCCACCGTGCCCACAGCGTTGTGCTTGCCCCGCTGTCTGAGTCCGGCCAGTCGGTATCCCGACGTCGGGCTAATGACTGTCGGGATCCCGACTGTCGGGACCATATACGACGATTAAAAAAATTGGCAGGCAGTGTGGTTGTGTGGTTTTTTGCCTACTTTTAATCATTTTTTCTATGGTTCATATGAAACAGGGAGTTATTTTAACATGCTACTAAAAAAAGACCAGGACTTTCAGCTACAACGTGGTACCTGTGTGACTAACTTCGTAGTCATAGTAAAAATATTAATGTATAATAGACAATTAACTTGGGTGTATTCAATCTCACTATGCATAGTTTTACAGAACACTACGTAAAATAGGAAATAATATATTATATATAAATGAATCAATCTCTCATTTACAAGATCTTATTTCAAAAGTCTCCTTAAAGGATCTACTTACAAAATGTTTGAATTGAAAGAAAAGCATTTATGGAAACTGCTTTATTGGCAGGATCCGTGGGGATGCATCTTCTGAATCTGCAAACAAGGAATTAACAGTAATCTAATCTGAATGTTAGGAACATAAATAAAATGTCTCCCAAAAAGGAAGTCCTTAATCCTGGTTATTCTACAGACTAGCAGTAACCAAAGCAAATAAGATGTGCCCTCAGCTGACCTCCTGTACATTACTGACTAATGGACACCAATTATTACTGAGACAGGTGGGAAGATCATTTATGTCTTTAAAGCATGCTCTTTGTATGTAAATAACAAGAGAGAGAGAGATAGAAAGAGAGAGCGCAGGAACTTATCTGAATGAAAAGGGTGTTCTGGCAGGAGTCATTGTATTTCTATACATGACTTACTTACTGCTCTAACTCACCATTCACACTAAACCGTACCACTCAACAGAGAAAAACTCACAGCTCATAATGAAATGAATGCATATGCCAGCAGTGACATTAAGAGCATGAACATAATGTCACTATCTTTCATTTAGTAGCAGCAATTAAATGTATGGTTATAATAATTATTTAAAAACAGCAGGATAAGACCATTTTAATCATATAGCCACTAAACCTGACCACTGACACAGACTTTGCGCTAATTTCGGCTTGCCACCCCAGGCAACGAGAAATGTCCCTCACCCCACTTTGCCGACCCCCCCCCCCCCCTACTCATACCAGGTGAACACTAGTGATAGCCACAGGGGGAAAACAATTGAATCACCCAATTTGAATGCTAAATGGTTTTTATAATATTGTACTAATAATGACATAAACATAACCATAGTTATAATTCACATAGCTTCAACATCACTTTAAGAACTTTGTAAGGCACACTGATCATGGTACTACTGGAACTTACAAAATAATTGTCATGGTAAATATTAATAATAATAAAAACACAAAATCACCCTATCTTTCTTATCGGAAAACACTGGAAAAATCATAGGAAACCCACATGAACTCATTAAATGAATGGTAACAAATGAACCAGACACTACACTACAGACAGGTAGTGACAGAAGACCATCTCTAAGGAATGAAACAAACCATGGCAGCAGTTACGCTAGTCACACCACAACACACAATGCTAATCTTGTAATTTGATTTGAACCACCAGTCTACTTTGTGGACTACTGCACACTCATCATAGCAAATCAAACTGACAGGAATGAGAGGTACAGTCTGAGGTTCAGACAACTCATCTTGCATTTTAAACACATTGGGCAGTAGTCAATGCTCTGGATTCAGCGTTGTTGTTTTTTTTTCGGCGAATAGGGCTGTTTTCACTCTCTGCGGTGAATCTTTTCACTAAAAATCTGATTTCACCCTGTCAATCAATGATTGCTGTTCGCCGAAAGAACTGCTTTCACTGTGATTTTCGCTGCGATTCACTGTTTTGCAATCAACATCTTTATAAGGTGAAATGGAATGTATTCTTTTAAAATAAAAAGGTTTTGTTTTTGGTGTAAAAAAAATTATTCAGTCATTTTATTATGTGAAGGCGCATGCTATTTGGATTTATATGAATATATATTTAATGTAAAAAAAAAAATCTTTTTACACATGACGTCACAGGGGGGCGGGGAGCCGCTCATTAGATATTCACTGCGCCTGGTCCCGCTCATTACATATGCACGAACGGGACCAGCTAAGCTCTCCCTCCACCGCTTCCCCTGCCAGCTTTCCCAGGACGGCAGCTTCTGCTGTCTGTGTCCCCGCCAGTCCTCCACAGCACCTGGTACAGGCAAGGAGGCTTCCATCTCCCTGCCCTCCACCGTTATCCCGGCTCCCTGCAGCATTCGCCAGGGAGTTAAAATTCCCCGTCAGGGGCAGCGAGCCCCTGAGGCGTTGAATATTGGGAGAGGGAGCGCTGGCAGTGAATGCTCCAGCCCTCTGGAACCCTGCGAATGTGCAGTGAATCCTAAAAAGGATTCGCTGCACATAGTGAAAATATTCATTGAATACTTGCCTTTGTCTGAAACACACAGGAGAACATACAAACTCCATTTATATAGGGACCTGGGTAGAAACAAACTTCAGTGCTATGAGGCAGCCCCCCACATAACTGTACTGAACAGGAATGCAAATGAAATCTCACCAGTAGTATGCCAGAAGTAGAATTCATTTTTGGTTTGAACTATAGGTGTATGATGAAAACTTGTTAGTGCACATCATCGTCTGAACACGTGAGGCTATGGAGGCACTTCCACCACAATACATTGTTAAAATACATGACATAAAATGCTGACGAATCTTGGAAGAAAATCTTGCTGTAGCGTGCAAGAGACTAGTAGGACTTAGCAGAATAGTTATACTCCAGCGGGGTAATGGACACAAAGCAATAGGCACACAGGCTGATGGGGCCTACACACGTAGCGATTAAGGGGTATTTTCTAAACGTTCTCACTAGATTGCTTAGACTATGGCCAATGGCCAAACATCGCTTCATGTGTAGGGCATAGCGATAGAGATGAGTGTTGATGTTGCCCCGGTGATTAATATCCAGCATGCTGGATAAATAGTAAATCACCGGGGTCACCGATGTCAGGGCCAGTGTTCTCACTTAGTAAACTGACCCTGACAGATCGCTCAGCGGTACATCACTTTGCAGTGCTGAACGATCTAGCATTGCGCAGAACGCTTATAGCTATGTGTGTAGGCCTCATTACATAAAAATAAAATAAAAAAAGGTTAATGTCCGAACGCTGGTGGAACTCCAGCAATATTGTGAAGAATTGCTCACACAGTAATTACAATGCTCAGATGTATAAAACAGGCTCACTGCTGTACTCGCTGGCGCTTCTTCAGAGAACCATAAGGGAGTGGGATTTAAATCCAAAATTTATACCAAGGGTAAGAAATATATAACAAATCCCATGTTAATTCAATAACACAACGGGGGTTATTTTGGTTCACTCTGATAAGTTCCTTCTTAGATGGACAAAACTAGATGTAATTTGTGCAGAGAGAATTAGATTTGGGTGGGGTTGTACTTCAAAGTGAGATCTATATTGCAGTGTAAAAATAAAGCAGTCAGTATTTTCCCTGCACAGAAACAAAATAACTCACCCAAATCGAATTCTCTCTGCACATTTTACATCTGCCCCCCCCCCTCCCCTGCAGTGCACATGGTTTTGTCCATCTAAGAAGAAATTTGTCAGAAAGAGTGAACCAAAATAACCCCCAAAATGCACACACTTCCAAAAGATGGTCCATATTTGTAAGTGATACTGCAGATGTGAGTGCGTAGTGGCATTCGATATATGGGCAGATTACAGCATAAGTGTACATGGAAAAGCATAAGTAATTCTTACACTATAAACAAGCTTGACTTGAAATAAATAAGTGCCACATGTCTGTTGCAGGAACATTTATTGTTATTGAGCAGTAAAAAAGGATGTGCAGCATATACTTTTTGTACTAGATCTCAACGAAAAACCGGGATGCGATGAGATACAATATTGTATACAATAATTGTCACATGTATGGGCACCCTAAATCTTATTTTTTTGCCTGTGATTTTTTTCATTATTTTTCCTTGTCAGTACAATACACAAGAAGCAAGGATATATAAAAAAGAATAATAAAAATAATAATAATAAAATCATGCAATGAAGGGTTAAATAAAGCAGGGGGAGTACTGTAATGAATGCATAGTGATATTTCAGTGGCTTGAAAAAGGGATCAAGTAAAAGAAAACCCATGTCATTCAAAAGCGGAGGCATTTGTGAGTGTGATTCTAAATGAAGCATGGAGCATTTAAGGACAGCAGTAACAAAAACTATACATTCCATGCCCCTAGAGATTAGTACTCGTAGGTGTGTTTCTCAAGCATTGTTACACAACCATTCTGTCTCGTTAAATGTATTTTTTTTTTTTTTAAAGAAAAGACAAATAAAAAATAATAAATTAACTGCTTTCTAAATATATGGTAATAATGAGTTAACAAGATCAGATTCATTTTAAATACATACAATTTTCAGCCTAATGTATACAACAGACCGGAAAAATACATAAATAAATAGGCAACAATTGAACAGTTTCCACCTATAAATGGTTTTTATTGTATTATTTACAGCTTATTGTTATTTTTGCCAAACCTATTATTACTTTGACTTTATTTTGAGAGTTTTATTCATGTATTTGTGAAAGCAGACCGAGGTTATTTTATTTGCACTAGGTTACATATAGTTGAGTAAAACATAAAAAAATAAAAAACACACACACACACACACACACACACACACACACACACACACACACACAACAGACTGATTAGCCAGTTCATGACAGGGCAAATTTTAGCATGTTTACTATACATATTTAACATTGAAAATAAATGATTACCTTTCCGTAGCCAAGTGATTTTTATATTGCTTTTATTGGGAAGACAGGATTCTATTCTGGAAGTACTGTAGTAATAATCATTTAGTATAATAATTTTGTCACCTGTACTGTATTTCTGTATTAGGGGAAAATATTACATCTTAAGTGCAGCTATATATAATATATTTTGTTAGCTTGTTACAAGTTACTAAATGTTTAAGCTAAATGGGGCACCATTGTTGCTCCGTTCTGGCAAGCTGAAGTGTGAGAAATGTCAGCACTTTTTGCATTGCAGCCATTAGTTTGGATGGGTTTAGCTGCTTTATGCAGCCATTTGGGTGTAACATGCAGAAAAACATTATGTGAATATGGCCCCGTTATCTGCTGTCAATAGATAGGAAATTAGACACAGAATTTTTTTTTTTTTTTTTTTAAAAGAAAGCCACAACTGAACTCGACCCTTTCAGCTTTTTGAGAGGCACATTGATATCCAGTAGATACACCTAATTAGGTGAGGACAGAGCAAATAAGTGCATGTGAACAAGCTAGATGCAAGCAGGCATGGCGAACTGCATTTAATCCACACACAAGGCTGCAAAATACACAGCATTGCGTGTGGACCAGAATAAGGTCCTAGGTTCACATTTTGTAGACAGTGAAACCACAGGTCAAATGCAACACATTTAAAATGCAATTGCTTACTTAAGCTTAATGCATTTAACAATTTAACAGAGAAGGTGGCATTAAAAATATATATGGGATTCACTTTGTAAGCATTAAAAACTGTAATACAACACCCTCCTTTGACGTCAGTAGTTATGAGACTGAAAAACTGTCATATGAATAGTTTTAGTTGGATCAGCAACAGCCTGGTTGCAAAGGTTTTTTTTTTTTCATTGTGAGAGTGCTACCACTATTTTATTATCTATAATATATTCATAGGCAGGCACAACCCATCTAACAATTGAATTGCCCAGGTGCACAATACAAGCAAGAGACCACACAAAAGAAAAAGATACAAACTGAAAGCATTTAATGGAGACCTATTCCGACTTTTTTTTTTTTTTTAAGCCATGTCACGGAAAATCCATCTCTTTTCTCCAGATTGATCCTTTACTTAAAATATGTGTATTAGTACTTGTGTTTGTGTTGTATGGCTGTGTTTTGATGCAGTGTGTATTTTCTGTAACCTTGAGTTACACTATGATGTCATGTGACTAATCATACTGGCAGCTTCAGATGCCACACGTGATGTTTCTGTGGGCTTTGAGGTAAACTCTAGTTTGTTGTTACTTTATGGGGTTGTCAAACATTTAATTTATAACCTGGCATGTGTGAAATGATTATATTATTATTTTCGGACATATCCGGGCTCTGACCTGGTGATTCTTAAACAACATGCTGCTGCTGCTGACCTATATGTATGTGGGCAGAATATTGAAGTAAAATTGCTTTTATGGTATTCTTATTGTGTAATATATATATCACAATACTATCTTGCTGCATTTTTACTGTTCCTCATACATCATTAAGGCTCACTAAAGGCTACAAATGAAGATATCAAACAAAAGACTATTAACCCTTTCACATCACTATGCTGGGTCGGACCCTGGATCTCGATCCCAGGTCCGATTCTTAACATTGAACCTAGGCATTGGCCATTATAAAGAGGACACCCCGGGTTTAACCCTTCTTACAACCCGGGTCGAATTGCTGGGTTGGCCGACCCGGGTTATTAGGTGTGGTGCTTTTTACTCAGGATATTTTAGCGATGTGAAAGTGGTAGATCAAAGGTGGGAAAGGTAAGGATCCCAGTAGGCAGCCAAGACAGACCTGCTGGGGTCAGTGAGGGCTGACCTGCAGCACTGTGATTGGGCAGGTTCCCATTCTGCCCTGTTAGAAAGAAAAGTTGGCAAGTCTAGTAACCTCTCCACATCAGCACTGGGTTTCCATGAAGTGTGAGTGCGTGTTCCATGACTAATTTGTTCATGTGTCTGCAGTAATAAATCATTAGGTTGATGTATATTTGGGAACGAGAGTACAAGGAGCCTGGATTATTTTACTGTAAGCAAAGTACTCAGTGGGCAACTTGTAATTCTTTTTATAGGAAATGACAAAGTAAAGCATGCTAGTTCAAGAGCAGACTCCTGCCCAAAATAATGTGTACATAATAAAAGCTCATTTAATTTTAATAAGGATCTCTGCCAGTATTTCGTAGTGGGAGCTGTTATATTGAATTGCGCCTCTCTCCTCCCCGGCTTTTTTTCCGACTGGTTTGCAGTCATATAGAAAGTTGTTAAATAATGTATATTAGCCCAGTGGGGTTTTCATTTATGAAGGAAACAATTCTTAAAAATGGTGACAGACATTACCCTGAAACAGCCCCGAAAATACCACAGATATGTATGGCTCAGCTTAACAAGAAAAACTGGTCACATGCTTTGTTGTGTGGTAATCGGACTCCCGTAGTCTCACTGCAATTAAAAGGTTAAATTGTCTTCATAGCAAATGTGATCTGACAGTCTCCATTTATCAGCCCTTTCTCAACCGCTGTCGGCACATTTACATATAAGGCGGTTAATGCTGTAGGCTAGGTGGATATTAAAGTTATAGCTTTGAGACCAGGATGAATTACTTATGGTTCGTGGTAATCGGACTGATGTATTCAAAAAGTCTGTTCACAGAATTAGGTGTTATATCACCCATAAATACAGAAAACTGGGCTGCTTTGTATGTCATTTCATTTATTTCCACCCTACTAAACATTAGACCTAAACAGAAGGGTGAACTTAGACCATATCTAGCCTATTGCTGTTATTCCTGCTCAGCTAATCAGAAGTGAATAGGAATTACCCAAATACCTTGTGGCATTATATGATGCCTAGCCATAGCACAGACAATATGTATACTGTTCTGAACATTAAAACATTTTCAGAGATGCTTAAAGCCATAAAAATCAAAATAGACTGAAGGCTGGATCGCCTCGCATTATATTCTGAAAGTAGATATACAAATGGAAATATACAGTTATGCCTCTTTTCCATCTACAAGCTGGGTCGCTCCTGGGATTCAGTACCCGGCACCAAACCGCGTGCGACCTGGCTTGTGAACCGACCAGCATAATGCCGGGTGGGTGATGTCATCGGCAGACTTTCTCTCCCAGAAACGGCTTTTGAGTGGTCGCATCGACCCAGATTACCAGTCTACTCTGCACAGTGGTGTTCAACCATGGTAGCTTCCGGGTTTAAATGTCGAGTCTCACGACCTGGGTCATTTTATCTGGGAGTGTTTCCACCTGCCTACCCGCAAAAACCCAGGATATTTAGGCTAGTGAACAAGGGGTAATAAATCAGTGTCCTCGTGTAGCCCTCACAATGTTTTGTTTTTTTTACCGATCTCTACAGTATAAAAAGTGAAATAATCAGTGCCACCTGTGGATGTGTGAAATTATGTCACTTACTAATAAATAATGCACCAAATCAGGAGATCTGGAAAATAGATACGAGTTGGGAAACACCTGTACATCACTAGTAGGAGTGCCCTGATTTAGTTGAGTGGGTGCTGGAGGAAAAGGGGCACATTGAACGAGGTGGGAAAGGCCCGCCGACATCATGAATGTGGGCGGGCCCGCCGTCGCAAATGTGGGCAGGCCGGGCAATGTCACAAATGTGGGCGAACCCGCCCGCGGACAGCATGAATGTGGGTGGGCCCGCCCGGCAACGTCACGAATGTGGGCGGGCCCGCACGCCGAAGTGTCTTGCAGAAGCCGGCATATCTGCAGCCAGTGCTCAAATATGTCATATAAAATGCAGTAGTATGGCACGCATGCCTTTAACACACTATACGATGCTGTGCAACTTTATCTATGTTTCAATATATTTTCATATCATTTGTATCCTGATGACAATATAAAAATAAATTGAAAGGTAAACCATTACAGTTCTCCGCAGCATTGTACAGATAAGGGGCCAGATTCTCTAAGCATCAAAAGTGATAAAATGGAGAGTGATAAACAGCCAGCCAATCAGCTCCTGCCTGCCATGTCACAGACTGTGTTTGAAAAATGTCAGACAGGAGCTGATTGGCTGGCTGTTTATCACTCTCCATTTTATCACTTTTGAAGCTTAGAGAATCTGGCCCACAGTGTCTTACATCCTTGCTGCAGTAAACAACCCTTCTAGTTCTGCCATGGCATAACTCGGAAGCACTGATCGTCATTGCAAATGATACCTTACAGTGATTTCCAGGAAAACTAACATAGCACTTGTATGAAGATACAACCACCACACACAGAATATAGGCATGCCACATAGTGATGTGAATAAGACACATTTTAATAGAAAAAGTCACACATAAAGATGCTCTGCCAAAAAAAAAAAGAAGAGCAAGACACCTACGGTCAGTAGAGCTGCCCTGGAACGGCCGGCTCACTCACACCAAGCATCTTGTTTAGCATGGCTATAGGCTAGTTGTACGAGGACACATCTGTAGGTTGTTTTGAATCCATGAGTAATGGATACAGATAGATAGATACACACACGTCAGAAACCAGTGTTCTCTGTGCACTGTGGATCTATATGTTCTTATCTAATCAAACAAAGCTCACAATATATAACAGGGGATGCATTTAGTATCTCACAGTTCGGGATGCTGGAATTTATAGTAAGAACTCCGGCATCCCGACTACCGCTGGAACACTGGCGCCGGAATCCAGACAATGAAGATACCGAGCGCTAGTATACTGGGGTGGGTTAGGGTGAGGCTGGGGAAGGTTAGGCTTATGCACAATTGGGGAGGGTTAGGGGGTAAGAATACTTAGTTGACCCCTGTTGGGAATTCCTTCATTCGGGATGTCAGCGTCAGTATTCTGAACACCGGTGTCCTAAACACTGGTCATTCATACGTATCCCATATACAGTACGGACATATGCAATGGAAGCTTGTTTTTTGCATATGGAAGGTGAAAATATTTCACTCAGCGTGCACTATTTCCATGTTTTGTATCTCTCTCCTGGGGATTCAACATCAACAAGAGAATAAAGAGATGGAAACAATGGTAAATAATCTGTTGCATTAGGAACGAGTGGTGCGATATTATCCAAGTCATGTATCATCCTCACACAAGGTGAGGGCAATCACCTGCAATATAACATTAGCATTCTTGCATTGCATGCAACATACACTTTATTCCCCCTCTGTATTTATGGCATGCACATTGGAACTTACACCATGAGGATAAAGATCAAAGCCACACCAGAGAGGAATAGGTTAAGGATCTGAACATGACGAAATCTTACCCCCTTACCTACAGCAAGCTCACTGAATGATGAACTTCTATACAGTAATAAAAACTTAAATAGAAACCTTAATCCATGTTTGGGTGTCATTGAGTAAATATAATGGAATATAATGTATATAATTGTGTCCTTCACGGTCTTCAGATTCCTTGGAGAGCGCCATGCTAAGAGAACTCTTAGCAAATGCTGCACTGCACTCTCCTGGGACAGCTCTTTCCTTTTAGCGCACTTGCCTTACAAGTACTGCTGAAGCAGGAGACCTGTGATTTATAGAGGAATCCGTCTTAAGCAGAAAACCAATTTGCCAATCTAACATAAGCTTAGGCAATATCACTGTTTAATGTCTTGATTAATTTCATGGACCCTTGTGAGCAGAAAGCTGCATTTTCTACATGAGCGCGACACACAGAGACAATAGATATTAACAAATCTCTATTTCAGCAAGCACTGAACACCTGGAAGACAGGCATTGATAGTGCTGGGACTGCAGTGTGTGTATACTGTGCTTAGAATGTCATAAGTAGGATACAGTTACCATATCTCTTGTACAGTTCAGCTATTGCCTAAACCAGGTCAACCGGTCCCTCAGCAATTTATAATTATTGTTTTTTTTCTACTAGCTATTATTTATATGACAACATACTTGGCAAGGGTTGGCACTGGAATAAAACAGGCATTTGTCACGAGGTGTCCACGTTTTGTTAAGAATATTTATTTAATTTTACAAAAGACTACACCCTGTTTGCTAAATTTTGTATATTTAAACCAAGTCCATGAGTGCTAGTGTGCCTTATTTGGTCTTCGGGCCAATACTATCCCAGCATTCTTACCAGAGGCAATTAATGTGGTGTTTTTACAGGCGTTCTAACACAAAAACTGAAAGTACCCAGAAATCAATACTAAATCATCTGATGAAACAGTATCATCATGGTTTATCCTTCACAACCTAATATGCAGTAAAACAGTAGGCCTAAAACCTAAAGAATGGGTATTTACGCAGTAAAGTCCGTACTAACAGACACATTGCCGTGACCAATAAGCCAGACGTATGGTCACTAGCATCAATAGGACTAAAGGAAGGAGGCTCCAGGCAGCACCAACCTGATTATATATCACCACCTCTTTGATCTACTGATACAATTTCACTTCCTGACCCCATCGATGAGGATAGTTGATTGATCAGCCGCTTTGACTGTTCCATTTACAGCACATTAAAAAGAGGTTTTTTTTCCTCTTTCAATTGTGCCTGCAAGTTAATACACACTAGGCAATTTTGAGCTCAGAGTAGATGAATTTTCCAGTTTTTAGCTACATTGAGCTCAACATCTCCTAGTGTGTATGGGCAGGTGAGGCGCACTGATATGCGCTTCCACATCATCACCAGCAGCCGCCTCCTACTATGGAGAATGGTTCAGTCCCACCCCCGTGAAAATTGCTGGGCCGAGGTTAAATTTGATAAGTGTGTATGCATTGAGCAATTTATCAGCCAGTGATTTCCATCACATTGTTTATAGGCAAATACGCCCAGTGTGTACGCACTTTAGTCACACCAGGATACCTTGCAGATCACTTTGATATGCTACACTTGTATATCCGTGTGCACCTCTGCATATAAAGCAAAGCAGAATTTGGGGGGGAAAAAACAGCTGCAGCTGCTACATTGTAGCACTTTGTATACAGATTTAGAGACTTGGTCCCACATAAATATACAAGCGTCCTACAAAATTGTGCGTCTAAGACTCATTATTCAGCACTAGAGATAACTGCCGCTAGCAAAATATCATAGAACATGGCACGTTGAGAGGGAACTTTGGCACAACTGCAGCAATGATGTATGTGGACACATTTTTAAGCATACTCCCTAATAGGGTGAAATATACCCTAAACCAGTGGTTCCCAAACTGTGTGCCTAGGCTCCCTGGGGTGCCTCGGAGCACTTGCAGGGGTGCCTCAGGTTGGTGGTCCAGAACCAATTCAAATTATTTATGGCCAATGAAACAGGCAAAATCAGTGCTTGGGGCTTCCAATTATAAAATATATGGGGAAACAGAAGTGAATCATGTTCCCCACCACATAACTGGACCTAAGGATGACATTTAAGCACAACTTATTTCATTATTTTTTTATTATTATTTATTCTTGGTAACAAGCTTTGGCCTAGGGGTGCCCTGAAAAATATTCTAATACTCTAGGGTGCCGTGATTCAAAAAAGTTTGGGGACCTCTGCCCTAAACTATATGTCATTTCTAGCAAAATTGTGTTTATGTGAAAAATATTATATTGCTATTACTTCTGCAATTTATGTATCGGACAGTACTCCATCAAAAGTTTTTTTAAAACATAAAAAAAGGGAAGTTTCTTCCTATATTATTTTCATCAGCACCCACTGTATCTCTCTGTACCAGGTCTCTGAGGTTAGAACGGTGGTGCTGATTGGGCAGCTCATTTTGTTGCACTAGTGTGTGCTGTTAACTTCTCTCTACTACCTAATGGCGAATAAGAAAATCCTCATCTTTTCCAATAAAAAAATATATTCTAGGGGGAAAAAAATCATTACAATGCCAAACTACAGTACAAATAAGGAGTTATATAAATTATTGTGGCTGTTTAGCAACATACTGTACCATATTCAAATTTGGTGGGGCAGTTACAGCTTTGTTTCTCAATTCAGAGACTAGAATGGTACACAATTTAGTCCTACTTTGGTATTGGTTCTAAGGATTGCATGCTCTTGGGTTAAAAGACTAATGGTGTGTACACACGGTGCGATTCCTTCGCTATTACACTTGCTATGCAATCATTGTTAACTCATGTACTATTTACATACAATTCATGCAATCTGTATTAGATTTGCAATATATATTAATTGCTGCCCTGTTAATCTGGGTTTCGATTTGTGCAGTCCCGGGAGCGCGCTTCAGGATCGCAAACTAAAAAATATGTGCGATCTGCATGTGATCCTGATGCAATTTTGACTATATAGTCAAAATCTCATGCTGTATTGTACCATGTGTACCATAAGGGCAAGATGCACTAAGCTTCAAAAGTGATAAAATGGAGAGTGATAAACAACCAATCAGCTCCTACCTTACATTTTTCAAACACAGTCTGTGACATGGCAATTGGGAGCTGATTGGTTGGTTGTTTATCACTTTTGAAGCTTAGTGGATCTGGCCTTAAGGCCAGGATTCAACTACCAGCAGCAAATTACGGCATTTGATAAAAGGAGGTAGCCTTGGACTATGACAAACAGAATCTGTGAAAACTTCCAGGATTTGCTTGTGAACAGGGTTGCGGTGCCCATTAACCCACTTGTTGTTGAATTTTTTTGACCCGCTGAGGCAGGTGAAAAAAAAATCCCCATGATAACTTCTGGTTTCGAGGGGAACCGGATAGCCCCCAGGGATTGATTACTCTGTGGTAATCTACTAGCTAAATGAATCCTGGCCTAAAGTATGAATTTTGCTGTAGAATATTTGAAGTATGACTTAAGGCCCATACACACTTGAAGATTTTCATTTTAAAAGACTTTGCCAAAATCTTTGATAGATATATCTTTCACCAAAGTAGTGCGTACACACTGAACCATTTTCCCCAAAGAGCAAGAGATTTTCAGAAGGCGAAAGACTTTGCTGAAAATCTTTCATTATAAATGGGCTGGGTTTGAATTCCAAGGGTTCCGACGTGGCAGTCCTCATCGCATCACCTGCCAGCCTCCCCCCGAGCGATACCTCGTGGAGCAACGCGGCGCCCGCATCACACCCCCTTCCCCAGTGAAGGAAAGTGGGGCGCTACCTGGCCATATTATATATATATATATATATATATATATATATATATATATATATATATATATATATATATATATATAAAATGTATTATAATATATATATATATATATATATATATTAATATATATATATTATAATATATATATATATATATATATATATTATAATATATATATATATATAATATTAATAATAATATTTGCTGCATTTAAATTCATTGGTGGCAGTGGGTAGAAATATCTAAACATTGGTGGTTGAGCTGGGCAGACAGCACTTCTGTGCTGTCTGCTCCGTGTTGTGCAGGGAGGGGGCGGGGCCAGCCGGGTGTTTAACTTGGCCGGGGAGCAGCAGCAGCAGCAGCAGCAGCAGCAGCAGCCGGGCGGCCAGAGGGAGAGCGCAGGGAGCCGTGAGTATGACAGGCGGGGGGGGGGGGGGGGCGGGAGCGCGCATCATCGCTAGTGGGCAATCTCTGGGCCATACACACTAGGCGATTTTGAGCCGAAAATCGCTCAAAACGGCTGTTTTGAGCGATTTTCGGCTGAAAATCGTCAAGTGTGTATGGGCCTTTAGGCATCCAGATGTGCTTTTTTGGATTTATTCAAAGTAAAACAATTCAAATAAAAAGGAGGACAGTGGGCATGGCTATTTACAGGAAACATTTCCACTAAAAACAACACAGTTTGGTTACAATCAGCCACGCACTATTATAAAAACCTAGCAGTTCAAGCGAATAGCAGCAGCTGTGTGGGCTAAAACAACATTCATCCTATGAATCCACTATGAGAGAGGCAACACAAAACGGCTGCTTCCATTGCATATAAGTGACATGTTCATTGCAATGATTAGGGGAAATGCAAAGAGAGCTGTTGCCATGACAACATATAAGATGGTGTTTACAAGTCTTATACATCGTCATGCTTCTATAAATATTATGGAGGCCAAAGTTACATTTAAAAAGACATTTAGTGAAAATATTTCAGCTACATATTTATAAAGAATCAGTTTCCACCCACAAGTCTAAAGTTGACCACCATATGTGATACAAAAAGGGAGTCCTGGTAATTGTTATTTTTATGAACTTCAAATATTTTTAAAACTGAGGTGGGGGTATGGGAGCAAATGCCTAGATGTCCTGCCAATAGCCAAATTATACTTGGACAAAAGCAGAAAGATTGTTGTGTGTATGGCAAACATGACTCACAATCCAACATTCACTAGCAAATTCATTAATTCTCACAGTTAAAGTAAAATACCTGGCGCTGCAGGGTTTGTAGGGGGGGGGGGGTTCATACTACAGCACAACATGACAACAATTGACTTAATATCTATCTATTCTAAATCTATAGAACGGGATATTCCAATTACTGCCCATCCCACCCATATTCATCAATTGGGGACAAATAATGTATTACTGAAGCATAAAACACCCACTGAAATCATAAAAATTACTCCAAAAATTTATATTTAAGGTGCTTTGATAGCCTGACCTCTGGGAATTGTGTAGGAGTATAAAAAATTCACAAGCCATTAAAATATTTTATAGGGAGAGAATGTTGCAAAAAAGTACGGTCACACTTCTTGCAGTAAACAGTTTTCCTCATCAGAGTCATATACAGAGCAAAACAGATCTATAGCCCTTATTGCTCAACATGTCTGACTAATGACTACATTTATCTTATTAAAAAAAATAAAAATACCTGGCTCCATTAGATCTGAAACAGAAGGTCACCACATGGTCACTCAGCAATATGTTTTTTCTTCTTAAAGTAATGAATTCTCAGATTCATGCACAATCTTATATATGTGCTGTGACATTACTAAAAGGACTACCCATCGTAAGGATGAGAGAGAGAGAGAGACAGACAGAGAGACAGAGAGAGAGAGACAGAGACACAGAGAGAGAGACAGACAGAGAGAGAGACAGACAGACAGACAGACAGAGAGAAAGAGACAGACAGAGAGACAGACAGACAGAGACAGAGAGACAGAGAGAGAGAGAGAGACAGAGAGAGAGACAGACAGACAGA